>NC_089723.1:10727921-10910421 GCF_035083965.1 Branchiostoma lanceolatum | reverse complement strand
CACACACACACATACATACACACATACATATTAATACACACACATAAACACACACACACCAACAAACACACACACACACATACATATACACAGGCACAAGCAAACTTACACACACACACATACATACGTACATACATACACATACATACACACACACACACACACACACACACACACACACACACACACACACACGCACACACACACACACACACACACACACACATGATGAACTACAGGAGGTATGGTGTTGTAAGGAAAGTTACCATATTGAGGAGTTGAACATCGATGGACGAAAAGTTGAAAAATGTGTTTTAAGTATACACACATCTGGATATCGGCTTTCACCACATTTCCCTATGTTGTGACTTGGAGGCCTGGCCATTTACAGATCTGGAAATCAACAGATCTTCAGCCCTCACACTTGACAGAACCGTAGCTGGGTCAGCTTAACTGCTACTGTCATCATCACTTTGAGAAGGATTTCAGAAATTTAACAAAAAGGTCAGCATTCCTCCTACGGATGGGTTAGAAACGTTCAGAAGGCACGCACCCTTGCAGCGACGTTTGGGTCAAGAACTTGAATTCAAAACCAATGAAACCAAATTGTAAACATGCAAGGACAGGGTAGAGGAGGAAGGCATTGTAATAGTGAATTCTATTTTCTTAATAGCATTTTTCTGTTTGAAAGCGATGTTCTGGCATTGATTAAACAGTTTATAAACTCACCCGGTGCATTTAGACTGTATCATGTTACTTAAACATGTGCGCATTAGACAGACTATTTCAAAATTATTTAGATTCTTTAGACCCAGGGACTGCACTCTCCTTTCGCCCCTGTCACACTTTCAGGACCTACCCGCAACCTTGCTCCCGAGTACTACCAAACCAAGGTCGGTGCTGGGTTAGGGGAAGCCCGTAATCCATCCAATTCCAGCTCCAGTTCACTCCTCTGATCGCACCTGAGAAGAATATAACTTTCCCGGATTTCATTTGTCAAATTTCATAGTCGACTGGCGCATATACGTTTTAAAGACTATGGTGGGTAAGCTCGCCGACCAACTCCAACGATGACCTTGCCCACGCGTACGACTAACTCCCAACCATGGCCGGGAGGTGTGTGACAGGGGCTTCTGACATGTGGTCTTCAATGACCTTGTTGTGACAGGCCCATCGACCTACTTAATAAACGAGCAATGGACAAACCAAGCTTTTCTTGTCCAACTTTGTTATTATCAAGTTATTATCATGAATGGCTCTATCCCCAACCAATATGCGGTCGGGAATGACATTAAGCTGTTAGTGTAAGTCACGATAATAGATGGAATCATAAGGGTAATGGCGCTCTTACGTTATTAGATAGAATGTCAGTAAAGCAGAAATCACATTCCGCTAATCTCCAAGCAGATGTAGAAAGGCAAAATTAAGTCGCCACGTTTCTCAAGCACCCTGTCCCACTTGAACAACGGATACTGTCTCGGCCGACATCACATTTGCTACCGAAAGATCTGCTTGGAGATTACCATTCCGCCAAGGAAACGAAGTCTGTTTTCGTTGGCACTCATTTATGTATGACGTACTTGACCTCCCTTTGCCACTGTTTGGCCTACATCTAGACCACTTGAACGCCACATACTCTTGCATAGTTAAGAATAGTAGTTATATATATATGTATATATATATAAAATTTCACCACCTTTATATAGATACATAGGTAGCTCAGTAACATCAAAGAAATACAGGTTATAATTCGTGTCGTATCGTCTCCATGGCAGGGCAGGGAAGTGACAACGACATGCATGGTAATTGCTACTGACTGCATGGAATTATTGACCACATTTATTGAGCAACTTACACATGTATGGGATACGAAAATTGCTGTAAGCATTGACAAGCTGTCATCATCTTCATATCTGATCAGCAAATCATGATTCCTCCCAGGTTACCCTAGGTAATATCCCATACATGACCGGGCTGAGCCTTTTCCGTTCGACCGACATTCATCTAACTATTGTAATGTGGCAAGGTGGTCTTATGTTTAGTGTTGTTGACTTAGAATCCAAAGACTCTGGGTTCTAAATCCCTAGCAGGCCCCAATTGCAATGCTGTGCCCTTGTGAAAGACTCTTAACACTGATTTCCTCAGTCGACTCAGGTGAGAATGAGAATCTAGCTTCCACTAGGGACATCCTTCCGGATGGGACGTTAAGTCGAAGAGGTCCCGTGTTTGAGGAGAGCCACACCTCGAGTACCTTAAAGATCCCATCACACTTATCGAAAACAATAGGTGTCCATCCCGGTTCAAACCTATCAGTCCGATGTAACGCAGCCTGTGCCAACTGTACAAAACTAGTATATTGCGCCTAAAGGCGGTTTAAAGGTAATGCGGAACAAACAAACAAACAAACAAACAAACAGACAAACAAATAAATAAATAAATAAATAAACAAATAAATAAATAAACAATTGTAGGCTCATGGAGCCTTTTTAAAGTCTCCACGAGCCTACAATCGTTTCTTTGTTTATTTATTTTTCATTCATCAGTGTTTAATTGTTTTTTGCTCATTTAAAAAAATTAGATGAGATGAGGTTTAGCCCTAGCAAATGGCATTTGTCTAAAAGTAAATTGTCTAAAAGTCTAATTGCGTTCCTCTTTGGATCTAGTGATATGTATTGTTTTTTGCCATGATCAGTCAAACAGTTCAAATTGCATTATAAGGACAGTTGGAAAAGGATCATGTCCTTGAGTCGCGTGGTCTATGATACGATGCCAAACTCACAGTCTAGACCACTTATCTGAGGGAATCCCTCTCCGACTTCCAATCAACCACCTGTAGCTGCAGCGACGCCACTCGTCTGAGCCGGGGGCACCTGTGTTAGACACGCGATACCACCGGCGTCTGTCCTTATCTCAGGACCGGCCAATCTGCCCGGAGACGCCGCCGTCGCGTCGCAGCTGAGAATGATGGTGGACGGGTGGAGCCTTTTGGCGCCGTCGCGACGACCGTGCGTGAGCTGATGATGACCGCGTTATGATACACCATACTGACATACAGGGAGGAGTGATTATCCAGATACAACGATGTCTCAATGTTTTAGTCGCTTGTCAATCAAACGTCGGCCATACAGTTGCAGGACGCGTTATGTAAACGTATTTGTCAAGAGCTTCATTGTTGTCGGATTAGCACAGAATCCGCGGGGGCTGACCTACAAAGTCAAACTTTATCCTTCTAAAGCCACCAGGTAATTGGCCCAGTGCAGATAACAAACCAGAGAGCTCATAGCCTGCCTATGCCCTAAAGCCTTCTCACTGAAATAGGCTGCTCGTAACCAGCATTTGGTGCTCAATCACAATTCACTTTAATTTCCGCTATAAACTAGTGAGTGAAATGAAAGTAAGATCAGACGTTGTTTAGGCAGCGATGATATAGTTTTGATATATACTCGTGAGAAAACCCCATTTATGGTAGTCTTTCTCGCAGTCGTTTCAAAAGTATCGGCTTGATATACCATCCGAGGCCTCGCTGGCGCATTCATGCTCTAATACTTCCCGGGGTTTATGTATCGTATATCAGTACTTATCTTGTTTATTTACAATTTGTTTCCCTAAAAACGTTTTAAGACCCACTGATTTAATGTGATCAGATATCCAAGTCAGCTCTAACGGTTTGGTCCTCAATTTGGGTCAGGAATTAGGAGGCCACAGTCACCACGAGTGACTGCACATGTAACGTTATATGTCACAGTTGAGATTGCAATCCAGTAGAGTTCGGAACTCTACAAGTAGAGCCTGCCTGGATTCTACCAGTAGAGATTGTAATTCCAATCTCTACTAGTAAAGATTTTAAAATCTTCTAGTGAATCGGGATCTGAATATTGTAATTCCAATCTCTACTAGGAGAATTCCAGACATATATATATATATATATATATATATATATATATATATATATATATAGAGAGAGAGAGAGAGAGATAGATAGATAGATAGATAGATAGAGAGAGAGAGAGAGAGAGAGATAAATAGATAGATAGATATATAGACATATAGATTTAGATAGATATAGATATAGATAGATATTGATAGACATATAGATCCTTTGATCTTTGGATCCTAACGTGGTAGCACATTCGTGGTAGGTCGTCGTACGAATGTGATGTCCTTTCAAGAAGATAAGGATCTAAGACAAGGCTCTAAGACAGCCCTTTACGTAATAACCCAACTGAATTTTGCACGACACATGCACGACTAACCTTAAATTGCCCTCCGCTTGCGATCGTACGACGATCCTACGACATATGTGACCGGGCCTTATCATAAGCAACGTAGTTTTCTTGGACATATTAGACTAGAAACACGCAACACAATGCCTGTATTAGATATAGCTCCATGTTGTATGTACCGTAGATTGCATTTAAAATTGCGTTATAGTAATTAGAAATTTCCTTAGATTACAATTAGCCTAGAAAAACACAACTCTTAGTCTGTATTAGTTCCATTTTGCAATGGCCATAGATTACACTGGATATAGTCTTATAGTAAGTAGACATATTCTCATATAGAACTAGATTGTTACCTATGTTGTCTGCAATTTGCCATACATTGTCACTGATGCAATTGTTGTGCAATAAATCATTCATTCATTCATCGTGCCATTATTCAACCGGTTTGCCCTAGTTTTGGAAATGGGTCATGCAAACTTGGCCCATATATCAAGTTAAGGTCTTGCCTTGGAAACATGAAGGATTCGCTGCAACCTTGAGGCATTAAGAGACAAGTGACGTTGGCAGCCACGGCCAAATATAGACGCCACGTGGTCCTGTTGCTTATACCCCCATTCCACTTGGACAGCGCTCTCATCGCGCTCTCACGGTGACCTCATTTTGGCCAGATCGCCGTGGGAGCGCCGACAGCGCGGCGAGAGCGCCATTGAGAGCGCCGACAGCGCGGCGAGAGCGCCGTGAGAGCGCCGACAGCGCGGCGAGAGCGCCACGCGCGCCGTCACCTCGGCGGTGGTTTTGAACATGCTCAAAACCTTCGCCGTGAGAGCACCGAGGATGGCGATCAAAAAAACGAGCGCCGAGAGAGCGCCGAGAGAGCGCGGAGCGAGCGCGGTGAGCGCAGTGAGAGCGCCGTGAGAGCGCGGTGAGCGCCGTGAGAGCGCCCAAGGTGGAATCAAAGGGCCGCAGTGAGCGCTCAAGGATCGCAGCGAGCGCTCTATGAGGATTGAATGGTCTTAACTGTAGTTCAAACAAATTTCATTCTTGTAGTGGTGTATCTTGAATTTCTGGGAATTTTGTGGTCATTATAGTTTTGCTCGTGGATAATGCAAATTGACGAATAACTAGAAGTACTTGCTTCCATTCAAATTAAATTCCCTCCAAGTTTTATTGTCAGTGGTTCAAAATGTGTTTCAAAATTCTGTGATTTACGTTTCTATCATAACGTAGAATGATAAGATATATTTATTGCAAATAGTTTACATGACAGACAACACAGAAAATACAAGTTGAAAATACATATATTGCTTGAAGACACACACTGAGCGACCGTGCAGCGACTAAAATTGAATCTGTTTTCCCTTTGATTTTATCATTCAAATATGTTGCAAGAGATAAAGGTATGACTGAGAAGACAACAAAGCACACAAAACGTAACAAAAATTCGTTCTTTATCGCTGTAATTCGTTGAGTGATCTGTGAAATCTTTAAAAAGATGCTGATATTTGACATTTTGGTCGCGCTGAGAGCGCGCATGGGTCGCCGTAGAGATTCCACTTGAGCACGTTTTCCAGGAGTTCGGCGCTCTCACGGCGCTCTGGCCAATTTCACGTCGCCGTGAGAGCGCGGCGAGAGCGCCGTCCAAGTGGAATGGGGGTATAAGGGAAACAGGATCAGTCTACCCTACATTTATCAACCGTGAATCGACTATTGGTCGAACTGTGTTCGTAATATTGTACAACAAAGGTCTTCATTCATTCAATATCAACCTTGAACACATCGTCGATTTCATTCATTTTTATTCAGAAGTGTTTGTTAATGATGAATGTATACGCTATTATCGTTTGGTCCTGAGTTCGTAGTCCGACTGATCAGACGTACCGCGGAAATTGAAGTCAGTTTGCTGACCTACGCGTTCAACTGCTTCTTGGTTTTCGTCCTGTATACGGTCTAAACCATTGAATGTTGCAAAAGCATGTTCAGCGCCAATGGCCGATTTTCGCAATTGAAATCTGGTCTTGAAATAACTAAGGGTATAATAGAAAATACACCACCTTGATATATACTCACTGAACAGTGCCCTACGCATGTAGGTCTGGACCATACATGTGCAGAACACAGGGTAAAGTGATTCTTCTTCTTCATTAGTACGTGCTTAGCCCCATTAGACTGCACTCGCTCACACCGAGAAGGACCCCTACTCTTTGCAATGTTTGTGGTGGGTTCTTCAACTTGCTCAAGGTGTGGCTCTCCTCAAGCACAGGACCTCAATTTAACGTCCTTTCCCATGGACGACCCTAACCGAAGCTAGGCTAGGGTCCGATGCTGTGTCCTTGTGATCGGTACACCAGTTTCCTCCCTTCACTCAGCTGTAAATGAGTACAGCTGAGTGAAGGGAGGAAACTGGTGTACCGATCACAAGGACACAGCATCGGGGTATGTCAGTGGTTTGAACACAGACTGTGACCTCTTGATTCCTCGATTCTCGGGCAAAAACTCTAACCATTACGCCACACGACGCCACATGAATACACAGTGATATACTAATCTGAATTCATCTCAGCGACAAGCTATCTGTAAAGACACATGACAGAAAATCTAACAAAACTGAACAGCTGAACTCTTTCTCCACCCTCTTCCTAAAGCGGAGACTCAAAGGACTAGAAAGAAAGGGGACAGATTTGCCGAGGCGTTTTCTTACTATGATAACAGGTTATAGGCTATATGAGGCGTGCCGAGATAAGTCATACGGTGATTCGGATTTCGCGACGTTGCCGTTTGTCTAGACGTCCTTTTGTGTAAGGATTACGGTCCAGTTGCAGCGGGACAAATTCGGAAGTAAACAGTCGACTTTCCATGGGATTACATCATATTTGAGCGGGGGTGCACTGCAATGGTCAGTGTGTAGCGTTCGCGGGGCATTCGCCCCACCGGGATGTGATAAGCACGCGGTACCCTGTCGAACTCCACAGGGGTCACTACAAGGCACCGTCAGAGCAACTGACGGGTACCTTTCGGAGACCGACCAATGAAGGTGACAATTTTTACAAAAATGCAACCGAGTGCCCGCCGGAGCACCCCGGGACCCCTGCAGGGCAGCGAGAAGGAAACTTTTAATTGTGACTACGACAGCCGGTGCCCCCCAGACGTCACAGCCCGGCCGGGGCTACATCCCCGACGGGCACCGACGCAATTGTCACCGTAGCATATGTTAGTAGCTTTCAAGTCTATCTAAGGATGAATGTAGTCCTGAACCACAGTGGTCCTGAACCTTGCTTGTACTCAGACAAAAAAACAACGTATGAACAATGATTCTGCAGACGCTCAGCAAGATAACAATAAGGACCTTTTAGCCTAGTGGTTAGCGTGTTGGATTCCCAAGCCGTGCGGATCGGGATCGGCGCGGGTTCGAATCCCGGGAGCGGCGTACTCGCCCCTTTGGGTTTTTACATAAATGACAGTGAAAACATGATAAAAACGTTATCACTGCGGCAAGTCATAGACAACAGCATCAGAACGGTCTCTGTCCGGAAGACACCTGCGGTCTATCACTCATCCAGGTGGTCTACTTCTCACGGATTCTCACAAGGACGCTTCTCTAAACTTAGCATCGTTTCTATTAATAGGCCACTCAACGGATAGCTTAGGTAACTTCCTGTCATGTCAAAGGCCTGTGGGTCTTCAAGATGCCGCGCCAATAAACATGGCGGGTGGTTGAACTCTGTCAACTCTAGACCAAGTAGCACGTCTTCCCAGTGTAGCACGACAAGCAGAGACGATAAGGATAACAAACTTCATAACCACGTGTGTGATGCCTGACGTGTTTACTATCTGATGTTGAAGGTTAGCTTTTGGAGTTCCCGTGACACACACCACCGGCCCTAAAATCGACCTTTACCTTTCTCCTTCCCGCACATACCCACATACCAACTATCATTACAATCCATCTACACGTTCTACAGTTATGCTGACTTTAAGCATCAAGCGACACATATGCAAACGATTTTCCTCCTTACTTAAGTCTCATTTGCATAATTTGCACTTAAGTGTGTACATCTCTGTCCAACCTACCCTCATACCAATTAACATGACAATCTGTCGATCTTTTCTTCTCCTTAGAAGATTTTTACAAATACGCCATTGCAGTTCCAGTGACACAAGTAAAGAAAGATGTGCAAGGTCGGTAAGTAGGCAGTTAAATAGTTTCGTTCATTTGCACCACGCAACTGTGATGTCAGCCGATAAAGTTTGGCTCCAACAGACAATCCCAGGCACCATTGGGCTTCCAAAATATAGGACCTGGTGAAGTTTTGTGGCGCATTCATATAATCAAAACGATAAATCAAAATGTCATCAGACTATAACTGGTAGCAGCTATATCTGATACCACCACAGAAAAGCAAAATAGATAGTGTCATAAATTTTTGATTGAAGACGTCAAGTACACGGTTTTCGCGAACGTCCGTGATGTCATCTTTTATAAAATAGGCTTGACATTCGTGAAACCAATAAACTAACGTACGGCTTTCGACTCGCGGTTTCCAACTTAACCCTATCTAGACCGGGCTTTTTTGAGACTTCTTGGGCCGGGGGGGGCTCTTTCGACCCCCCCGTCATATCTTCCAAGCGGTATGCTCTATCATCACCAAATTTGCAGGGAGTGATGTTCACGTGAAGTTTTATAATTCCTGTAAATTTGGTGACGTTATGACGTAATATGACGTAATTATGACGTCATCGATGTGATTTTATTGGCTAAATAGGGAATTCCCATAATATCTAAAAGTATTAGACAAAATAGTGCGTATTATTGATTGAAGGGTATGCCAAGACATTTCACGTCAGTGGTGACTAACTTGACGTCAAAATGACGTCGAAGAATGACGTCATGTGTTGTTAGTGACCCCCCTGGGATCCGCCATCTTGGATCGGCCATTTTGAAATTTTTCAAAATACATTTTTTTCATGTATGATCCCAAATAACAATCAAAATAGACTAAAAATATTAATCTGAATGATTCTGGTTAAGAGAATTCCAGGTTGTGACGAATTTAAAGGCAAAAAAGCCTGTTTCTACCGAAAATATTGATTTTGTCCGCCATCTTGGATTTTGAGCGATGACGTCATCAAATTAGCATAATTTATGAATATTTAATCATGACAGTTACATTAAATCACATGTGATGTAATACATGTAGGAAACTAGTGTTGTTGAGCAAGAAAACATTGGAAACAACTATGTTTAAATCGAAATAAGCGAAATTTGCATAAAATGCCTCTTCAGAAACCCGTTGCCATGGCAACACGAAAAATGATAAACTTAAACTTTTATCATAATATTGTTGCCAACTAAATTTTAGGAAAAGTCACCAAGTTTGGTTGTCCTACCATACGTCGTTTGGCAGTTATACGATGTCAAAGTTGGCGCGGGCACTTTTAGCCCCCCCCCCCCCGTCTAGATAGGGTTTAACGGAGATTTCATCATTAGAAAGGCGCTTTGCTTTTCACACACTGACAGTGTAACATAGAGTTTCTTTTCTACGTACTCACGGATCATTTCACTTTATCTACGACTTTATAGGCCTTTTCTGCCAAGCAGAAAGAAAACTTCGACTGGCGTCATCGACATCATTATATCTAACAGCGTCCCCTGACCTTTGTGACGGACAACGGGGGAACATTTACTGTTGTTTAGTTAATGTTTACGGTATTTTTTCCGAAAACAAACCACGCCATCTAAAGTTCAAAAGCCACAATGGACTCCACAAACATATGCAAACCATAAATTCGTTGTTTTAGAGCCTAGAAGATAGGGCCAATGACCCTTTGTTTAATACTGGAAATCTTAACATGTTCGCGGTGATTTTATTGTTCTTCTTGTTACAGTATCATTTTGACCGCAAACTTAATAAAGCACCGCTAAAAAATCCTTTCCAACACTCGTATTCCGAAATTAAATCCCAGCAAAAATAAATGAATTTACAGTCTCAGAGAATGAAAATTGAGAACTCTTTTTACACTGAGTTTACAGACAGGATTGACGAGAAACAACAAGATGTGCGGCTTTTGCCTCGAATTTAACCAATTCCTGCTCATCTCTTCGTCCAGCGATCGCGAGACCTTGACCCTTACGGCTCAGCTGGGTTTCTATCTGGAGAGCGGACACAATCAAGACCACTAGATTACATTAGTCTACATGTCAGTCATTATCCCTTAAAGCCTCGTGTTATAAACCATGGGAGAAACTTGTCAAAACTTCCTTTGTTCAGACCCTTGTAGTGCCTGGTGGCACATACATGTAGGGCAGCGGGTTTCCTTACTGTTTCAATAGTAGGGTATATTTCTACGAGGAGGGGTTGCTAGCCCCTCCCATTTAACGTACTCGGTGCACCTCCTCGAACACGGATCCCCTATTTACGTCCTTTCCGGAAGCAAAGACAGGTGCAGTCCCAACCGAGATGCTCTTCCCAGGATTGAACCAGGGTCTCCAAGTTATAAATAATTGGAAGAGGGAGATCACATGTGCGCGGCTGCTACCATTTGAGCTACAGGGACATCCCTAAAAACCTTGCGACTTGAACATAAAACCCGCACTTGTCCCGTGACAACAGCGTGACAATGAAAATATGTCCAATTTCACACAGCACTGATCATTTGTCAGACAACATTAATCCACATACACAAACGTCCCATCTACACACAATTTTGGAAAACGGCCCAGGGCTGTGGGTGAGGACCTTAGGGCTGCTCAAGTCGAGTTTTCCTACTAGAAAACGCTACTAGAGTGGCCTAGGGTTGTACTTGCACAGTCCAAGTGAAGACGGAAAAAGAATGCAATACTTTGGCGACGGCCGACTGCGGGGTGGGGTCGAGCGTTCATATGCAATGCATCCTCGTTCACCAGGACCCTTCCGCTCCACGTTACATCGCTCGCAGAAATTTCTGCGAGCGATGTAACGTGGAGCGGAAGGGTCCTGGTGAACGAGGATGATGCAATGATATTACGATTGTATCTATTTATTGGATGGGTTTACACACGCGTTTGTCACTTTCTTAGTCGACCTGCTAATGAGGTTTACCACATTTGTGGAATGATTGACATGACAGGTGACTATTACCTTTTCAAGATGTCAACCAGGAGACCAGACAGTAAGATTTGATCCACAGTGTGCTCAAGATGTGGCTCTAGATTTTAAAACCTATCCTAGACGACGTCCCTAACCGAAACGAGGTACTCAGGTATTTTCACCTGACTCGAATGAGGGAATAAGGTATAAAATGCATTTCCTAACGGCACAACACGTCGGTCAGCCAGGGCCACGAACCCAGAACCTTTTTAAAAATTCTAAGCCAACAATTCAACCACAAGACCACCTTGCCACCCTATCGATCTATATCTTGACTTGCGAACTTCGGGCCATTTCACGGAGCCCTTATCCAATTTTTCTTTCTCCATAGGCAGACCCAAACCATTTGGAACTGTTCAAGCGCATTTATTCTGTACTTCATCACCTCCTGTGGGCTGCATCACCGTGTAAAGTGCCGATTTATCATTCTACCTTATTCAGCTATTTTGTACTATTAATCACCATTAGCTCCACGGCACACCGTGTGATTCACTTTGTCTCCTTTTGTAGGTCACTGCCGCCTGTCCCCAGCCGTTCGTAAATTTGAAACAAACCAGCCGTCGCCGCCGAGGCAACGTAGACATCCTGTTCGGTCGTCCACTTGCGCTCGTCAGTTGGACAGTAACCACTTTGCATTTCAAAGTCACTCTTCGTTTACAGCCAGCCTAGATTTCCACGTTGAAAACGTGGGTTTCTTGTTACTAGTTCTAGAGCAGAGGACACTTCATGTCATGTCACCAGTCATTTGCCACTGGGCTCCTTAGAATATCAGACGATTCGGCACCAGGACGATTCGGCACCGGGACGATTCGGCACCAGGCATGACGATTCGGCACCTGACGATTCGGCAAATTCATAATTTTACATATCATGTAATATAACGACATAGGCTTTTAGAATTATATCAGTTTTAGTGATTTTTTCCATTTTAGACCAAAAATGTATGTTTCTGGCTCCTGTGTACTTCGTACAGGATACCTAGATATAATTTTTGGTCTAAAAGTAGCAACAGCAAAAAATACATGAAAATGAGTTGAAGGCCTATATCACAAAAATGCGAATAACCGTCAGGAGGTAACCGTCAGGAGGCATGTTTGTGTGTTTGTATGTAGGCAAAAAAGTGACGGAAACGTTGATGGATCGTCATGATTTTTTGTAGGTGTGTAGCGGTTGTGAAAGCGGAGGTCAAGTTTGAAAATGGTTTACCTGGCGTTTTCCAACCGTTGTGCAACGGGCTGTGCTTGATTCTGTGTTGGTATGTTTACAACATAACTCGGAAAGCTGTTGACGGTTCTGCATGATATTCAGTGCATGGGTAGGGTTTACAGAAAGGAAGGCCAAGTTCGATAATGGACCTTCTAGCGGGTACCCGAGGTACTGCAGCGGAGCTTCAAAATTTGGGGGCATACTTGCAAGTGCTATGGTCATGATTTTTGTGTGGAGATAGTTCATGTCACAGAAAGTAAGTTGTGTAAGTTTGGGCTCCCTAGCGGCTTGTTTGGAACTGCAGTGGGTGTTTTTGTTTTGACCTTCGGACATGAATAACTTGAGAAGGGGTCGACAGATCGTCGTTATGTTTGGTATATAGAGAGCTCAGATGGTGCTTTACATAATCAAAGACTTATTTTGCAAATCAGGATCTAATTTACATAATTAGTAAGGAATGTTTGTAAACCCCTGCATTTCATAATGGTACATTGACAGTGTCCCCGTAAACAGGTCATATAAACAATGGCCTGGCAAATGTAGGTCATGTAAACAAATGGGGCACTACTCTCCAAACAGAGGTGTGGGTCCGGCTGGTTTTTGACGTGTTCAGTTTAGGCATTTTGTCCAACACACGATTGGGGACATAACGACAAGGGGACAAAATAGAAAGCCTGACAAAAACACCTAAAAACTTGGAGAGTGCACTGCACCAAAACTGCACCACTGCTGGGTACGGAAAAGTCACTTGTACTATGTCTTTGAAAATATGTATGATATGGAATAAAGGTTTATTCTATTCATATATATTGACTGTGCCATTTCATTATCACTTTCAACTTACAACACTGCAATATCAAACCTTTGTGGCCCATATATATAATATCAACATACTAATTTTTTCATGACCAGTTATAACCCTATCTAGACTGGACTCATTTGCCCAGCCCCTAAACTTCCAAACCGTATGGTGTATGATCAAATTTGCAGGGGGTGATAAGCATGTAAATATGAATCACTCTCCATAATAAGCCTTGATTATTTGGCGAAGATAATGTGTTCGAGGAATTCTAGTTTGCATTTAAGATATGTGTTCATATTCATTCCTTGTTTTGTCGAAAAATCGTATTTTGACAATAATGATGGTAACGCTGAGTAGAGGGTCACTGCGTAGAGACGGCCGGCGCCTAAATATACGACCTGTGCCAAGCAGAGGCGCAACTATCATACACATAAGAAATATAACTTCATAAAACACTAAAAATTTGGGTCTTTAAGTGTTTGCTTGGTAGAAAACCCACCAAAGAAAACAACGTAAACTGTCGTCTGGCGACGTTGTTTTCTCGCCTTTTTTTCTGGCCGTGATGGTGGCGGGACGATTAAACGCACAGCGAGGTGCAGAGATTTGTTACGCCCTAACATGTCATTGGTACCGTATGAAAAGGAAACTGAATAAAGAGATGGCGAAGATATTTGCCAATAAGTAGACGGAGTATTGTTGATGTAAGCGGTGTCGTTTTTCGTGAATGATTTTGTCACTCGGGCCGCATTTAATACGTACGTTGGGCAGCGCACACAGTGCGTAGTAGCCAATTTCCCGTGAAAACATGAGCTCGGATGCGCTAGATATAGCCCTTCTCACATGACGTGAGAAGTGCACACAGTCGAAATTTTCCGGTCAAACGAAAGCTAGAATATAGTAGACTACAAGCCTCATTTACATTTTCTTAACTTCATCACCAACTTCCGAAGAGAGCAAAATTACAAGAGCGTGCTAAGTTAGGCGCACTGTCCTGCGTAGCACTAAATTAGAAGGTACATTCGCGAAAACGTCACAGCGTTATCCGCTTGTAACGCGGAGCGTAAAGGGCTTATGAACAGTATGCATCCAAGTATGTTCTTTAGATGAATGTGTTCAAAATTCATTCACTAAATCTCTCTGGCAACCAGCGATGGAGCGCCGGCCGTGAGTTCGAGCGCGTAAAAAAGTGTACCCTGGGAGTCCAGGCACCGTAATCGGATCCCCGCACGCGCGCCCAAGCTTTCACGGCACACCCTCCCGCTGCCCCCCGAAGACTGACCCCGCCCCACTCTCCGCTCAGACCCAAACTCCGCTATCCGATTACTCCGCTATCCGATTACCGGATAGCGGAGCTTGGGTTTGCAGCGGAGAGTGGGGCGGGGTCGGTCTTCGGGGGGCAGCGGGAGGGTGGGCCGTAAAAGCTTGGGCGCGCGTGCGGTGCTCCGTGGCCCGCCGATTACGGTGCCTGGACTCCCAGGGTAAAAAAAGTGCGATGTTAGGGCATCTCCCGTTACAGACACATAATTTGTAAAATGATTAAGGTGCCGAATCGTCCTGGTGCCGAATTGTCCTGATACAAGGTCTTAATGTCCTCTCCCACGCCTCAAGAAATGTCTTTAATACGGTTCCGCCAGAGGGTCCTTTTCTTCAGCCTTTCTGCTAACGTAACATGACCATTTAACGTCCGATTTATTAAAAACGTTATTTGTCTTAAAACCGCCGCGGACACAGCCAAATGTTAAACCCACGGGCAGAAATATCAGCTCTTCTAAAAAGAAAATGCAAGGTCTGTAAGTCTTTCTCCGCCTGTTTAACGCCGCGCGAGCATGTATTTATACTGGGGTATATGATGTAGAATTGTGCCAGGCTTACCCATTATCGTCCACCTCAGTATTTTCCCTTCTAGCGCTATGCTTGAAGAACATAGACCAGAAAAAAATGCACAGTAACTGTCGAAAGCAGTCTACGGACAAATGACAGTTAAGTCCCTATGTTTGTCCCTCCGCTTGCCTGACGCGATGGAAGAAAACAATGTTTGTGTTGTGAATTTTCCCGACATCAGCAGCACGTGGCGTTCACGTGATAAACACATAGCCATGATGTTATGCCGTGCAAAAATGTATCATCTGAGCGGGGGTCGCTAGGTTGTACTAAACCTTCCAAAAACTGGCAAGAGTTTCAAACCTCGAATCACCATGGATAGTCTGAATGTCAAAGAAAGGTTTAACGTCAGCTACGTTTAAAAGATACTAGGTATCGTGTAATCTAGAAAAACATAATAAAGTACGCGGTGTCGAATTACATATGAAATACGTCATGCATGACGATTCCGTGCAACTTGTTGTTACTGGTCCAGGAGTTTATTCTGTTATGTCGCTGGACGTAAACCTTTTTCATTGTTTTGAAAAAAAGAGAGAGATGGCTAAGGATCATACTTAAGACGTTCTTTATTGCTCATGAGAACAGGCTTTGGCATAATACACCTCGACATGTGGACATGACCCAAACTGGACGTAAACTGCTCCCGCACGTAAATAGGTCATGTTACGTTAGAGGCTGCCACCACTGAGGATCACAGAGCGACCGTTGAGCAACTATCAAATGCTGCTAGGCTTATACGTGCGCATTTCCAATTTCCAAGTACACTCGGAGCACACTTAGCCGAAGTCTATGGTCTCAAGTGCGGTCTGTTTACGCACGGGGCCGCGGAGTGACTTGGAACGCCCAGCTGCGCCGGCGGTGTGGCGACCGCAGTATTGTCTCGCTTTGAATCCTGACCAACTTGCATAACAGAGTGCGCAATATTAATAGAACAGATACCGAAAAATTATGGTATAAAGAGTAATAAGGAAACAAATTCACGTGCCTTCACTGATTTTCATATGACCCCGGACCTGAGCATTGCACTAACACACCGGGAATAGACTCGGAGCCGTGGATTTACACAAAAGTAAACGAGACTTGAGTCCGACTTCAGTCGCACGACGTAAACCCGAAGGTCTTCGAAATTCAGCGCAGACACAGTAGTGGGCTCCACCAAATACAAAGAAATCGAGCATAGCAAAAATATTTGATTGATTTTGGTCTTGACATCACCATTCCGACGACCTTCATCGACATTGAAACTTAACTGTATCTTCTAGTCCGCTTTATCCGACACCCGGCCTCATGACTTTTCAGCTTCACGGTGCGTGGATGTGCTTTTTGCAGCGTTGCGTCATGTCTCATAAGGAACCCTTTTTTTACGTCACTCATTATTGAACAGAAAAGATTTGAAGAACGGAACAGTAAAGAAAAAGGTGCCCTCTCTTGTAGAATCGCCCTCTGGATGATGACAATTGTCTAAAATACTTAAATGTCTAAGATACTTCTGACAACTTGATGTGTTTTTGACTAGGATTGTTCATAGTGTTTACATATACTGACAAATATGTTTATCGATATCAAAGTCTACCTAAGATGTCCCAGTGATCAAAGTTTGTAACGGAGCTTTCTGTCATTGTCAGTGTGTGTTCAGAGTCTCTGATTACAGGTCAAACTACAGATGATTAAAGACGTAAAAGGCAGGAAGAAGGCTTTGTGCGCTGTCTGTCTCTGAAGACGTGGGCCGTGCCGCAAACTGGTGTAAGGCTGTTCCTCGGCCTTGCGGAAAATGTCACACCAGTTGTCCGATGTCTACTCCAGACAAGATCATCATTGATCACCGTGACTTCATGCGCACACTAAGGACAGGGCTACACGCACGTACGTGTATCACTACTAAACGTGCAGCTCTAACTAGTAACACGCAACGTGACGTATACGTGACCTTGGCACTTGACTGGGACTAATCAAAATGTCAAAATGTTTTAACTTTAAAAAGGTAAAGGTATTAAAAGGTAGTCCCTTAGCCTTTTTGAGGCCGTAGGGGTAGTGGGTTGTTATCCACTGTGTCTAGGGCACGGTACAGGAAGGCAGAGCCAACCCTCTCCTCCCCCAACCGAAGTCAGATACCCATCTTTACACCTGGGTGAAGTGAGGAAAGACTAGCCTCTACCAGGCTCCGCGGGATAGCTGGAAAAATAGTAGAAATTGGCCTAATAGAGTGAATAGTGTGCCAAGGGAGTTAGCTACGGAGAGAGGGTCCGAAATGGAACCTCACTGTATAGCGGACCTATCCTGTATAGCGAAGTACCGCGGCTGATTTCTACTATTTTCCCAACGATAGGACGGAGCCTGGTAGAGGCTAAGGAAAGACATATGTAAAGTGCCTTTCTCATAAACACAACGTCTAGCCAGGAACGCCAGGAATCGAACCCGTGCCCTCTCAATCTCGTGTCCGCTAGGGTAGCCGACGCCGCAAAGTTAATAAGTTGAGTATACCCCAGCTCAGTGACTCTTAAAAAACGGTTAAAATGTCCCTTCAGTGTTCATCATTATATTCCCCTTATATTCCCCTTCCAGTGGGAAGGGGGATGTACTGTTTTTGCTTGCCTGTTCTTCTTCTTCTTCTTCTTCTGGCAAAAAACAAGTAGATGTGCGGTGGTAGCTATACTAAGGGTATTGCAGAAAGTTATATGTACCTTATGTTACATGGTACGAATGTTAGATTTGAGATGCAGGTACCTTTAGGAAAGGTGAACACACCTGGATATAAATTATGCTAATTAGGACCTCATTTGCATAATCTATGCAGAAACTTGTATTTCCCTTACAGTAAAAGCTGCACATGTCATATTTGAGAGGTAGGTACCTTTAGGAAAGGTAAATTCACCTGGACATATATTATGCTAATGAGGACCTCATTTGCATAAATTATACAGAAACTTGTACTTCCCTTACCGTAAAAGCTGCAAACGTCATATTTGAGATGTAAGTACTTTTAGGAAAGGTGAACACACCTGGCCATGAATTATGATTATGCTAATGAGGACCTCATTTGCATAATCTATGCATACAGATTTGTATTTCCCTTACCGTAAAAGCTGGAGATATCATATTTGAGATGTAGGTACCTTTAGGAAAGGTGAACACACCTGACCATGAATTATGCTAATGAGGACCTCATTTGCATAATCTATGCAGAAACTTGTATTTCTCTTACCGTAAAAGCTGCGGATGTCATCTTTGAGCTGTGGGTACCATTAGGAAAGGTGAACACACCTGGCCATAATTTATGCATAAACTTGAATTTTCCTTACTGTAAAAGCTATGGATGTCATATTTGAGGTGTAGGTAATGGGAGGGGAATATCCTGCATTTTCCCGAAAATGTTGCCATTCTAGTTATTTTGTGTTTTTCCCCTTGATACAGATGTCTATGTAACGTACATGTTTGTTTGTGGCTGAGAGTAGTATTGACATTTCTGGCACGACGTTTGAACGCGTTGATTGCTTTTCTTTCTGCATCACGGAACAAAGTGTTGCTAAAGTGGGTATCTCACAGGACTGTGCCAAATTGCGCTGGGACATTACAGCAACCAATAAGTATAAAATTAATAAAAAAGAGATTTTCAGTGATCACGCCGCTTTAAGCCATTTTGCGGCCATGTACGCCGTTTCAGGCACCAATTATTTTTTTAAACGTTTATATTGATTGAATGATGCTATTCTTATTACAGATGATAAGAAAATGTTGTATTTTGGTGTCATAAACACTTTAAAAACACCATCAGGAGAGCAGACCTTTGCCCTACATACACTACCGGTGTCGCTCTTCGCCAGTGTACCTATTGAAGTAAACCATCCGTACCGCTCGATAAGAAACTCTCATGAGAATAATGCGTCGAAAGTTTGAGTTAGGAATTTGCTGACGGACGTACTGCAGGTCTTTTTCACTGGCCATGGGGTGTACGGACGGACACGTGAGGCGCTGGTGGTGTGACACGTGAGGTACGACAAGGCACCGCGACAAGGAACGGCGTACACGAGGTATGTTCTGTGTAACACAACGGCATTGATAGCAGACAGAACATCTAAACCGCAGATAGGCGTCGGGGGGGGGGGGGTGCTGGTGGGGGGCAAAGACCTCGATACCCTCACACCATGACCTCCTATAACCCCACTCCAATCATCCCAGACATTTCCTGGCCTTATCTACGAGCTTTGTGTTTCTAGTCTCCGTTTTATTTTCATAGCACATGTTTCTCCCGAGGGATTGGCTCTTTCATGATAAGTTCTTAACGACTACTCAAGATACAATCAATCAATCAATCAATCAAACTTTATTGCACAACAAATGTAACAGGTACAACTGTATGGCAAGGTCGTAGGTAGTGCAAGATCCAGCCGATTTCTATGACTTAGATAATTACGTATGCAACTTATGGAAGCAAATACATGCAAATGCAATAGACATTGAAGACGGTGCCAGCAATCTACTCATCCAATAACATATTTACCATTAGATCCAACAGCAGATGCCAAAAACAACTGTGACAATATGAGGATATGCAACAAAAAGTGAAGAAGTAAACCCACGCCTTGTGCGATGGGTGTGTAAATTTCTCTATGTAATAACAATAATCATAAGACTATCATAGCACAGTGTTGAAATTCTCCGTTTTTGCCGCTGTCCTGCAGAAGTATTCTGAATCTTATGTTGTCTTGAAGCCGTTTGCGTTAAGCTCATGGGACACAAGCAACCCTTTCGGCTGTATGAAGCTGAAAACCCGGCGGGGACATTTCAATTGTAATGGTACCCCGTGGCGATATCCTGAAGAGATATTGTGAGGTATGGGAATCGCATATAAATGTGTTCTGAACCACTGACGGTAGTGCGGTCAATCTATTTAGAAGGAAGGCCATGTCGGACTTAAAAAAACTGTTAAAGAATAGAGGTCAGACTGACCTCTGTTCTTAATGAGTTTTTAGAAGTCCGACAGGGCGTTCGTTCCTTATTGGCAAAGGGAAATGACCCGAAAAGCTGTATTATATACCGAGTATTTTATGCTCATGCCGGGTCCCCAGGCAGCAGTACCAGCTGACAACCGTATGGGCGTGGTCACCAGCAAAGTCACCATTCAAACTATCGTAACAAGATTAAACAGTTAGACATAAACGCCCCTAGGGGGTCAAAGCCTACACCACATCTCCCTTACACTAAAAGCTACATGTATTTGCCACCCAACTACCAAAACCACAGCATGTCTGGGACAAAAGATACAAAACCGGAAGTTCTGCTGCAGTACCAAGGTCACCGACCAGGAGACCCAAACTCAACTTGACCTTTGCGTTAGCAACACGTACTCACATACCAAATATCCACGCAATCCATCCAGAGGTTCTTAAGTTATTGGTCCAGAAACGGAGCCAAAAATTATACCTACATTTTTTAAGTAGCTCAAACGATCTTCAGTGTGCACAGACAAACAATGTTAAGTGCCAGAACCTCGCACTACGGTAAGGCGTTAACGTTGGAGGAACATCCACGGCCACCTGTCCTCTGATCCTGACAACTTCCCTGAACCGAGAAGTGCGAAAAGAACAGGTTAGCCCCCGGGAGAAAGGGCTGATCCTTTTCGTTACACGACACCCTGTTGTAGTCACTTAACTCTGGTCGCGAAAATAGAACAAACCGTAAGGGGATTTATTTGTATATAAACAGTGTAAGAAAAGGCCCATATTGCCTGGTACATGGTACAAATCGACGTTGGGGCGGAAACTTCTGCCTAGGCTGTCTGTAGTGTCTGTCTTACATCAACAGCTGCGATTCGGCAGCGCTCTCAACGAATTTCTTCAATAAAATTTAAAACAAATCTTTTTACGCTTTGTGTGTTTTGTTGTCTTTTTAGTAATACTTGTAAGTTTCGCATGATATTCCCATTGTAAAGTCAAGGATAACACAAATTCTATTTAGGACGCGGCGATGTCGCCGGCGTGCCGCGGGTCCAGTGAGATAGGAAACTGCACTCTATCGTTGATACGTATATATGTGCTGTACCAAGGGCGAGTAATGAATAATGAGCACCGCGTCTTGATTTGTGCAACCTTGGCGTTCTGTTGGCATGAGAGGCGTCCTCCTTCCTCATCTGCGTACTATACATCACTCTGTCTGACCGGTATCACAACTGCACGTCCAAATAGAACAAGAGACCTCCCAGAAGCTGATTGTGACCCGTCTATCTATGAAAAATAAACACAGAAACTACTATAATGCCAGTTCTATGTATCTTCAGTCGAGTTACAGAACTTGACATAGGCTCCACGGTACCAAATTAGCAACTATCATAAGGCTACTTTCTTACAAATCATAGTTGACTATAACCATACATGTAACGCATAAAACTTTGGAGGAGCTGTCTTTCCTTGGATACTTTGTCTACTATCATAAGTGGTTTTATTTAACTCCGAATCTACTAATCACTATGTATTTCAATTTCAAGTTTATTTTGATATCCTACATAGTAATAATTATGAAATACGTCTATCCTACAACCTAGCAAACCAACAGTACCGGACGAAACCAGCAACAACTACCCATTTTCCGGCACCGTTGGAGAAACTTGGTCAGATAAACATCAGTGTAAGCACAGTGAGGTATAGGATGGTATGTACATTTGTGGAACCACTCAACCGGGCTGGTTCCGCTGCCATTCGTTCTTGGTTCTCTGGCACCGAGCCACAGTTTTTCATATCGAGTCCTTGAAGTGGAACACATTTATTTCTTGTGATAACGGCCAGTCTGGGATTACTGTTGGCGCCAAGGAAAGCCAAAGGACTGGGAAGAATGGGATAGTCTGTCAAGAGCGACCAGGCCTTTCAGCAGTAGATAACATGGTCAGAAAGATTGGAGAGTGAATATTATTCCGTTTTAAACTGTGTTTCGTTTTAGTCGCTCTAGGACCCGACGGTGTTGTGCGCCGTATATTTACATGTATATTCCATGCTTTGCATAGTCCCTGTTCGTGATGATACACAAATTGAACGCCCATGTTAAGCCCTTGTCATGCATAGTCGACCTTCTCCAGACTATGGTTGGGAGTACGTCGTGAACAATGTCAAATGTGGTTGAGAGTTGGTCGTCGAGGTTGCCTATTAGTCTTTAAAGGAGTCCTAAACTCCAGAAGGGGGTGTTATTTTCCACTAGATTAAGTATCAATGAATACATAATCAGCCGACTTTTTACAGAATTTTGCTTAAGGTGAATTACACAAGGTGTGTTTTTTAAAACAATATGATACTCACTAAACCCTTGCAGACCCTACCCATGTATTCCCTATGTGTAAACATACATCTTTAATGGTGAGTATTTTTGGCATAGATGAGGGGAGGTTAAGCACAATTAGAAGGTCAATTGTTAATAAGATATAAATGAACACAAAGCAAGACAAGTTTTTCTTAACCACCCTGACATTCTTTTTGTAATCTAACTTTTGTCAGGCCTTGTCAGGCACATTGTAATAAGCCATAGGCTGAGGTTGTTTAATTCAATTAATCATCTGGGGAATTTGGTAGAATACTGAATGCTTTTTGATGCGCATTGGACTAGTGGGTACTTTATCGTATACTGTAAAAAGTATTCATTTTTACTTCCTAAAATCATCATCTATTGGAAAATAACTCCCCCCTCTGGGGTTTAGGACTCCTTTAAAAGTCGTCTACGCCCGCTGACTCAATTTTGCCAAATCCCTGAACTCGGGAAAGTCATATTCTACTAAGACCACTTGTACGCAATCAGAGGAGTGATCTGGATCTAGAATAGGCTAGATTCCAGGCTAACGTTACTCCCAACCAAACACCGACCTTGGGTGGGAAGTGGTTAGGAGCAAGAAAAGGCCCTAAATGTGTGGCAGGGACGTAACATACTGCCTTGATTAAGGAGAGATGTGTCTACAAAATAATTGGGACTTAAGACCCTTTGCGGTGATAGACACACTCAAAAGATGATAGAACAGCTTAGAATTTGGTCTGATCGAAAGGTACAAAGATGGTGATGTTTCATCCGGAGCCTCTTTGCTCAGACACAACATTATGATTGCAGCTTCGTTATCAAACTAGCCTGGTATTCACTCATTTTCAGTTTGTGGCCGCTGCATATGCGTGACCACATATAGAATGAGATGAAGAAACTGATATGTATTATTGAGTATTCGTATATCTCGAAAATTCTGCGGACAGGCACAACGAAAAAAGAAACTGCATCTCAAGAACGCCCTCTCGTGATTTCAGGAGAAATCACAGGCCAAAGGTTTTCATTTCACAACACACCGCATGGAAAACACCGGGGCATGTTCAGACGCCTGAAAAGATCGCCAAACTATATTCTACGATTCTTTGAGTATATTCAGATACACACGGTGAATTTGCTATTTATTAATGGATGTCTGTCGTTGTCGATACGTGTGTACTTTACATGCTACATTGGATATGTCTATGTCTAATAATGTCCACATTATGTCCAAAGATATATTCCTAACATGTTGGAACACTAAAATTATTTAGAACGTCAAATAAATGTTAGAGATTGTTCTAAACAGTAACTTATCTCAGATTTCGAACATGTACTAACAAATAAAACAGACACCCACGCTGTTTATTGTTTTGGTCATATGTGGTAATTGACTCATCATCTTTACACAATTTGATTTACATACAAGGACGGCCCTGATTATTCTTAGATCAGTCGAATTTTACTGTAAGCCCCATTTTTGATTATTCTTAAATCAGTTGAATTTTACTGTAAGCCCCATTTTTGACCCCAGCAAAAATAATGTGCTGTTTTTGAGACCTGCCCTCTGTAACCCCTAAACTACTTATTGTATGACCACCAAATTTTCAGAGGATGATGCACATGTGAATAGATATTATTACCATACAAATCAAATGTCATAATGACGTAATATGACGTCATTTAATGTTACTAGTATTCTATCCGCCATCTTGGATTTTGACCGATGACGTCATTAAATCAGCATAGAATATCAATGTTAAATCATAAAAGTAACATTGGATTACATAAGATGATAACAATGTAAGAAAGCACATTTGGCGTACCAAAAAAGCCTCGAAACGTCATTGTTTGAGCTGAAATTAGCAGATTTTGTAAAATACCAAAAACCCGTTGCCATGGCAACACGAACTTACTTTATTGATTTGAATTTTTTTTTGAGGACATTTTATGAAAAGTCAACAAGTTTGGTGGCTCTCGCCTAAGCCGTTCATTAGTTATGCAACATGAAATTTGGCGTGGGCTTCAAGAATCCCCTCCCGGTCTAAATAGGAATAGTTCAAGACCTGGTCCTTCTGATCTTTTTGCATAAATTATGATAATGAACGGGAATTATTTATACCTAATCATGCCAAAACATTCCTCTCACATTGATGAAGCAATGTACGGATAACAATCAGCGAAAAATGTGAAAAGGGGGATTTTACTGAACAAAACATTTTGGGGTCATTTTTGACTTTGTTCGGTCATTCTAGTCGCAAAAATAGTTTCGGGTGTATGAGGGTTAAAGAAGGTCTTTGACAGCCAAACCACATCTAAAGGAAGTAGGGTTTTCATATGAGAAGGTGATGGCCTGTCACCATGCATTAAGCATTTAAGCTATATGTAATCTGCTCTACATTTTTCTTTTAGCTCTACGTGCATGACAACAACGACAACAGTCACATGGAAGCGTTGAACTTCGACGTCAACAACAGCTTCAAAAGCAATGCAATCCATCACATCAACAAAACTCGGGGGGTCTATGTAGTCAGGCTTGACAACCAGTCTAAAGAAAAAATTGCATTGACTGACAGGACGATCCTGTCAGCAGTGGAAAAATCTGCACTGCTGACAGGATCTACCTGATGCTAAAGATAATCCCGGCAGCGGAAAACGCCTTCCGCCCCGTAGAGAGCCCGGCCTAACGACAATCTATAGTATTCTAGACTGGATTCCAGTTTAGGTTGGCCTAGGGTTAGAGTTATCTGGACATGTACTCGATGTAACGTTCAACCGCGTTATACGTTAACGCATGTTGAAATTTGGCGGTTAACAGGACATTAGAGAAAAACCACCACTATAATCGTCCTAAATACGTCCCATGCATCAATTTACGCCAAGATGAACACAGTTAAGATTATAAAACAGCCAGTGAAACACCAATATCCGTTGGTACAGTGGCATGTGCCAACAACTCCTTGAAAAAAAAGGAAAATCCTGTCAGCGGTTGAACAATCTGCACTACTGACAGGATCATCCTGTCAGCAGTAGAAAAGTTTGCATTGCTGTCAGGATCATCCTGCCAGCAGTGCATTTTTTTCTACTGTTGACAGGATGATCCTGTCAACAATGCAGATTTTTCCACCGCTGACAGTGGATCTGGATCTCCTGTCAGCAGTACAATTCTTTCTACTGCTGACAGGATGATCCTGCCTTAGGCACCACAAAATACCTCAGCATCAAAGTTCACAACAAGACTGGGGGCGTAATTGTGGATTGGTACGACATCGACGTTGGCTAGGGGAATGTTACGTTTGCACAGTTGTACAGAGACTCGTGGCGGCAAGCGAGTATCGCCCAGATCTAGACAATTTCAAACACGACCTATACAGAGTGGCTCTCACACGTATCTTTTGCAACGATGAGAGAAGTGGGAGAGGAGTTTAGGCCTTATGGTATAAAGGTCTCACATCCAGATTGTGAACCATGGAATGCGTAATATGGAGTTCAATGCCACGTATGTTGAAACTGCTTTTATGAGTATTCTTATCAGTCATATATCATCCAGTCTTTGGAGCCAAATACCTTCCAATAGTGTACTTGTTTGGTTGTTCTTGTCAATATATTGAACATCAATCACTTGAGCTGAGTCTGCTATATATGATGAACAAGACAACCTACATGCACCTCCTACACATAAAGAGTTATTGTTTGTTTGATACACTGTGTTCTGTGATTCAATTCTCAATACCAGCTTAGTAGTCCTGAGGTTTAGCAGCATTTTATTCTGTATTTGGGGTCTTCAGGATGTCATCCATAAAAGGTGGTGTGGCCTAATATTCACCATGTAAAATATAAGTAAAGGGATAAAATACAAGTGAATCTGTAGGTTATAATATATGTACAACTTTTTAATTCTGATAGCCACTCTTGTACATAGACATGATGGCTAGTCATACACACACGGTACATGTTGTCAGCAAAAAACATGTAGGTGGTCTGCTTTTTCTCCCATCAATGATTACAGATTGTACACCATGAGCACAAAGGTCTTCTTCCAACCCTCCAGGATATCATACAATGTAGTACATTGCTAGAATTGTACAAGAATCACTCTCTTTCTGTAGTTTTCTATCTTGCACACATTATGCAAAACTGGCACTGCTCATGCTCATATCAAATTTGTAAATGCATAATCATGTCAAAAAACATAATATCAGTCATTCAATGTAACCCTCTACAGCCAGAGGGATTCTTACTTTCAGTTTCACAAGCGTCTTGCAGTGATCTTGGAAGAAAAGATTATGTGTATAGAATATCTCATCAGTCACTGTAGGGTTAAGAACTGAACTTGTTCTTAAATGACAAGTCTTAATACAGTGCTGTATCACCACGAAATTTTTTCATAATTTCTGGCCTTTTTCTGTAGCCATTCCTGTAATGTCTTACAAGATACAGCTGGAGACATCTTGAGTAAGTGAAAATCAGAGGATACAAGTTATCTACGATAGAACATGTCCAGACCTAAAATCATATTCTTGTCTCAAGATTTTCTTGGTACATGTACTGGTTTTTCAGCATGTGCAACATGTACGTAAACATGCAAATGTAAGTCAACTACATACTAGTAACATTACAGACACTGTTCTGTACAGACAAGTTGTACCTAAGATGTGTTTTCTATTACCCATGTCCTAGCAAACATCATAGAAAAGAGAAATGAAATTGATTTATATGATCTTTAATGTCCAATTGTTCAAACATGCAGCTGCTGTCTTGGGTCTACAAGTATATACAGTGTACTAAAGTATGCAAAGCATAGAGAACAATACAATGTACAAGGACTGGTATTATCCCACAACATGAGAAATCTCACTGAAGATGGACATGGTTTCTCACCTTATATAATAAGAAATGTGGACAGGGTTGCCTAATTCTTGAGTAACCCTTCTGTATCCATTTCTTAGGGATGTCAGAATTTAAGGGCCAACTCAAAACACTATTCACATGATTCACAGTTGGTGCTGAAGTTACTCGTGTATGCAACATGGCATACTTTGTACATTTTCTCCAACTGCATCACTAATGGGAAGCTGTGTTAACATCTTGATGATTTTTTTCTGGAATTCAGCAGAACTGGAAGAGAGGAGAAACAATGCCATGAGGGACCTCACTTGTTTATATCTGCCCAAGAAACAACTTTTGCCAGACTTTGGAGAATGGCATGTACATGTATAGACGAAGTTAGCATTAACCTGTGACCACTTCATAATGCTTTTGAGTTCCAACATTTCCACAAAATTGGTGTTCAACTTCTACTGAGTCACATTTCAGCTCCAGGGCTGTATTGCTAGGGCCAGATTTCCAAATTGGGGCCCTCCTGGGCTGTTTGTGGGCATGAAAAATAAAAGTGAATATCAAGAAATGCAGATACATTATTATATTCATGACAGTTTTTTCGCATTTTGTGTTTTCTTTTATAACTGGGCACAGGTTTAAAACGTGCCCCTAGCATTTTTTATTACTATTTGTAGTGTCTTCTGTGGTATACAAATAGAACAAAGTACATGTGTTGGAACTGTAGGGGCAGGACTCACCTTCCATCGGTTTCCACATTCATTACAGTAGCAGAATGTTGTCATTGGTTCATCTGCACTCCGTGTCTGCACCTGGAACAGCAACAAGGTGTAAGGGTCAAAACAAAATCACAGGTGCTTGTAGCTTATCTATTGTCCATTGTTTTTGAAGTTATTACTTTGTCTTGGTTGACCAGAGCAATCACTTCTTCCAGAAACACACAGGCAAGCAATTCTGAAGACAAAAAACTGTGTATGGGAATGAAGAACAGTTTCTTCAACCTCTCAAGTCTTCTTAGGTTTTAGGAGAAAAAAAAATTCAGGTCAAAAATGATGCAGAAAAATTGGACATTTTCACGTGGGATTGAACCCATCACATAGCTTAGACACAAAAATGACTGATCTTGTCTGAAAGAGAGAGGTATAAACAAGCCAGTTACAAAGAAAATTCTCACACAGATTTCCACAAAAAAACTGCCTCATAAAGCATAGCAACACCACCCATAGAATTTGAACAAAAGTCAATCTGGGGCAAAGGGATGCATCACATTCAAAGCTGAGGTATACAGTCAAACCTGCCTAGGCGACCACCTTTTCAACGCCACCACCTGGCCATGGCGACCGCTTTTTCTCGGTCCCGAAATTTTTCCCCATAGGCACAAGCATTAAGCTGCCTGCCCAAGGCGACCACCTGTCCAACGCACCGCGACCACCACGAATTGGGAACGCACACAGCACAATCCCTGCCCATGGCGGTCGCCTAATTTTCAAGCGTGTGGTGACATCGGATCACTTTGTTGTCGGATTTCACGGAAATGTTTTCAAGACTTTGAAGGACAAAAATAAGGACAAAATATATGGAATAGCAATTTTATAGCATCGATTCCTCCATGAAGTGTTTTAATAAAACGCTCCCCCTTCATAAACAAATTGTAAAGACAAATGTTTGTGATGTTGTTGTGCCTATCATTATCTTATAGTTTGCCGAAAAACTCAGTTCGGTTTAAACTCAATTTTCAAAACGAATACGTAGTGCATGGCGTCAAAAAGTCAGATTTCAAAAAAATTATTATCTATTTCTTGTATTTTCAACAAAATTGTGTCTGTATCTTACTAAATTTCGCCGAAAAATGACTTCGCGGCGGGCAAAACATCGGGCGAGAAATGTTGTTCCTTGGTCCCGACGCCATCTTGGCTTTGGCGTGGCCCGGATTTGGCGTACCGCTGACCTTTCTAAAACACGATGCTTTTGTGTATTAACATTTACGAATACTCTAGTTATTGATGAAAATTAATATTCTTATTTTCTTTTTATTTCCATGAATCTCACAAACCTTTATTGGACGCTGTGCGTTCTGCTGCACTGACTCATACATGTACCTTTCGATGCGGTCGCACAGAGCTTGGCGGCGCGGCGCTACGAATTCACACCGTTCCGTTTCATCTTTAGTTGTCAGACCGAAAACTTTTTGACCCTTTTATCCAGCGGTCGGCGCCCCAAAAAAGGCTGGGACCAGCAGGTCTTTTCTAGGGATTTGTCTAAGGCCTTAAAACTTTGATGATGTGTGTGTGTGTGTGTGTACAATTTAATGTAATGTGTGAATGCGGGAAGGCGCTGCGAGATCATCGTGGCAACTATTGTTTTGTACACAAAATTATGACGAAAATTTGTACACAATGTAGCGGTATACAATTATCAAAACGATAACGGAAAACGTAATTTTTGTAGGATCTTTCTCTGTCAATGAGAATTGAACCTGGTGGGGGTCATGCTGTCTAAATTCACATAATTTTCCATCCATTTACGTATTGTATTTAAAAACCTCGCCCTGGAAACATGTGAGTGGAATCCTCTTCATGGCGACCACCTGTCCATCGCGACCGATTTTGCTCGGTCCACTGGGTGGTCGCCTTGGGCAGGTTTGACTGTACCTGGAAGTAAGACTAAAGGCCGAAATCAATATTCACCAAAAACACATCACTTTTTCCACTTTTCAGCCATGTTTGTATCTATGCCATGTCATTTTGAAGCAGATTATCAGCAATGATAACTCAAAACCCTTTAATTTTTTTTTGTGTGCACTAGAGAGGACCCTTTCCATGGAAGACTTGTGGGCTGCACCGTTGAGTTCCCTACCCATACTTACTTGATTGTAGGTGACATTTCTCTTCTTACACTTTCCACACTTGAGCAGGTCTGTCTGAGTGCCGCCTGTTGTGGCCATCTGAGCGTCGCGAATCGCCTCCTTCGTCAGGGACTGTCGAAGTTCCTTCATCTCGGGACTGGCCATTTCCTGATGAATAAAATTGTCTGAAAATCTCACCCCAGAATTCAAATGTTCTAACATGGTCAAATCAATCTCTGTGTAAAAGACTAATCTGTAATGATGGAAATGACACAAGGCTTAACCATTGGATGACAAAAAAACTCATTGCAAAACACGAATGCAAGAAACAACTGGCAAAACTAAAAATGCTGGAAATTTTGCCATGTTTTTTTCTGCAGGCGGCAAGTTAAACAATCATGGCCTTATTTTTTCAGCAGCAAAAGTCATTGCGGCATTGCCGTCATAAGATAATAACTATATTACAGAATAGACCAATTGGGGGGAATGGTGTGGAAGGGTGTTCGACCCTATAGCATAGAGGATATTCCTCACCTCAGCGGTCATTTTGGCCATTTTTTCAGGGCTGACGTCCCCATGAAGAACCTTCTCTCTCAGTCCGGGGTTTTTGGTATCCTTCAGGTTGGCAATACGGCTGCGCACCCTGGTCTTATACTTCATCTCTGTGTTCTTAAACTCTTGAAAGATACGTGGAACTAATAGTCAAGGACAATAGAACAAGCACATATAGAAATGCACGCAATTCTTAATCTGGGCAGCTTATATGATCATGACCTAGTAGCTATGTATTCAATAAGATAGCTGCCACCAAAATATCAAAAATTAGCATGTCTAGAACAAAAGATACAAAAAAACGGACATTCTGCTGCAGTACCAAGGTAAGCCATCAGGTGGCCTGTAATCTACCTTGACTGTCTTCCCAACATACTAAATATCATTACAATCCATCCAGACCCTGCTAACCACACACACACAATACACACACTACACACACACACACACACACAATACCTCCATGTTTCCTGGTCTCCAGTAATAACAACTTGAAGAAAGATACTGATAAACTCAAACTACAGACAAACCTGCCTAGGCGACCACCTGGCCATGGTGACCGCTTTTTCTCGGTCCCGAAAAGTTTCCCCATAGGCACAAGCATTAAGCTGCCTGTCCAAGGTGACCACCTGCCCAATGCGACCGCCACGAATCGGGACCGCACAGAGCACAATCCCTGCCCATGACGGTCGCCTCATTTTCAAGCATATGGCGATATTGGATTTTGCTGCCTATGACGGAAAGTTTTTGTTGGAGAGAGGCGGACACTATGTTTTGAAGTCAAAAGCATTCTGGAATTTGTACACGATGTAATGGCACACCAAAATTAAAACGATAACGAAAAATATAATTTTGTAGGATCTTTCTGTCAATGGGAATTAAACCTGGAGGTAGTTATGCTGTCTAAAATACCATCATGTTCCATTTGACAATAAATTATGTTCCATCCATCTATGCAATACTGTAACCTACTCAACTTGGAAACATGTTGTGAGTTGATCCTCTTCAAGGCGACCACCTGTCCAACGCGACCGTTTTTCCTCGGTCCTCCAGGTGGTCGCCTTGGGCAGGTTTGACTGTATTGGTACAAAAGGGTACATGTATATGTACAATGTACGTTTACCAACTAGTTCAGTAAAGACCCCTTAAAAAGATTACTTCTGTTGTTATAAATTGCAAATAAAGCTCTATGGTCTTAGCAATGTGTGGCGTATCCAAATAGCAACTTGTACATGTAACAAGAGCATCCATTGCAGTAGCAAGTACCTCATATCTAACGGATCCTACAGAATATAAGGACTTTTATGAATAGGATAATCTTAAAAAAAGGCATTGACTATCTCCATGCTAAACTTTTAAGGACCATGAATGATTAAACTTTCAGTATTATGTATGACGCTAGAAAGACATGTAGCAATGAAAATTGACTGCCATAGGATTTCAGACTTAAGAACCTGTGACATATTTGGGACCTTTCCATGAGTTTGCTCCCGGCCACTCCCCAACCAAGGTAGGCGCTGGGTTGGGAGTAGCCTGGAGTCCATCCTAACCTAGCTATCATTCGCTCCTCAGAGTCTGATTGCATCCAAGCAGAACACTTTCCCAACTTTGTTTTTTCAAAATTTAAACATCAGCAGTGCAGCTGATAATTTAAACATGGTGCAAGGAAACTTCCTCAATCAACTCCCAAGCAAAGATGACCTTGCTCATATAGCTAGCTAACTGCCAACCACAGTCAGGAGGCCCTGGTCGACCATGTGTATGTGTGACAGATAGAGATACACAATGTCATACAGTATGAGCAATCATTAGTTTAAGGTCTCATTCATGAGTTTTTTCGCCCCATAGGATTACATGTTATAATACGTGTTTTACATGGGCGCGTTCGTAATGAAGATATAGAAAATGTGCCAATGTTTTTCATTCCATGTTGAGAACATTTACCCTAGATTATGTAAAAAAATTGACAACGTTTTCACTACATACAATCTCTTTTTATAGCAATTACAAACTGCACTTGGCTACACCCCCACAAAGCCACTTTCCAGCTGTAAGCGCCGGACCGATTCACACACAATGCCCGGCCTGTGTACGTCCGACCTCGCCCGCGGCTGCCGAACTTTGCCTGCTAATTTCTTCAGATACAAACAAGCTTTCATCAGTTTGACGCTTGAGATAGGTTGGCCTAGCCAAAAGGGAATTTCCCACCGATATACACACACGTTCATGCAGCCGTTCATTTTTTGGGCCACGCACTCTTTTAGCATACCCACTCGGAGTAATACAGAAATGAGACCTTAACTGGGGCAAAAGTAATGATGAAAGGATATATTCCTCAATTCTGGCTGCGGTAAACTCATAGTTGAAATCATCTTCTGGCTTTGCTGAAGAAAAAGAACAAACTTGTTAACAGGAATTGAGAAACTAAGACACACGCTATGTACACTAGTTCAGTACATACAAGTTCAGTGTACCAGTGAGATTCCCCTAGCTCTTTTTGACAAGTACAATTCATAGTGGACACATCCCGTCCTAAATGCTGCAACCCTTTCCAGTAGTACTGGTAAGTCCGGTGAGCAACAACTACCAGGAATCAAACTCCAAACCTCTTGGTTCAGAGGCAGGGTCACTAACCACTGGACTAGGCATGCTACTACATGTACATGTACATGTACATGTACATGTACATGTAATACTATACATGTACATGTATGTACTATACGAGTCAACTGTTATTCTAATGCACATGTACGGTTCCACTTCATGTTTCATACCGTCAGTTTTCAAGGCGTTAGCGAGCATCTCTCGGCACTTTTCCCTCACGCTGTCATGTGTCTTAGTCACGGGAGGGAAGCTGTCTTGGCTGGAAGAGTATGATGACCCCGCGGTGCTGCTGGAGTCCTGTCTTTCCAACTTCGGTCCTTCGAGTTGAGACTTTTCTGACGGCTCTGATGAGGTAGAGTCCGATCTTTTTGGGGCACCTTCATGTACACAAGTAATTTTTTTTAGGAAAATGGTACAGTCGTGATTTCAAACTACAGAAAAGAAATGTTGCGGGAATTAATTTTCCCAAAAGGGAAAAAATGGAGTGTTCACATGGGTTTAAAGTTAAACTTTGCAGTTGAAACAAGGGGGTAGACAGGCAGAAGACTATAACAAAATTTTTTTCTGTGTTTTGAAGTTTACAGTATAGAGGTCACCATGAAATATGCAAACATAAAACCGCCGCGAACATTTCCTATTTATCAGTATATTGTATATGTACCCATAAGTCAATTTTCCTAAATCATGCTATCAAATTAATAATACAATTTGCAAACGGCTGTACATTTAAATGCCAACTCAATTCTGGCTATTACTATTAGTCTGCAATCAACGGTTAATGACCCGCCCCTCGGTGTATATAGTGTCATAACGCCTGGCCATGTGCTATAACCACCGAATAAAACCATCTCGTTCGCTTCGCTCACTCTGTGGTTTTATTTGGTGATTATAGCACATGGCCAGGCCTTATGACACCATATACACAGAGGAATATGCGGGTCATTAACGTTATTATCATACAGCCTATCCAACCTGACCCATATAAGAGTAGACAATTCCTGTATGATGCATAGATCCCTTTTACTATTAAGAATGCATTTCAGAATTTACATCTGTCCTTTTTGTACAGGAAGATGATAGATTTCATTTTGAAAACCAAAATTGCCACAGATAATATTTAATAACATTTCAATCTTGGCATGTCAAATCTTTTTGAAATTTATTCTATTGTCTATTATCATCACTCCTCCTTGCTGGGTGTCTGAATACTGTTTGCTTTCCACCCGTTTACATTTGACTTGTATTGAAATGGTTTATTCAATTTTGTCATATGCTTACAAAATATTTGATTTATTCTAAGATAGTAAACATTTTTGGGAACAAATAAACATTATACGAATGATAACAAAAATATAACCTCTCCCTCTTCATAATGGAAGGAATGATGATTACGGGTGTGTTAAGGCGTCATAACCAGCGTTCCCGCCAGCCCAGGTTAAGAGTGCGTCCACCAAAATATAATATGGGGGGGTGGGGGGGGGGGTGGAGCGCCGAAGGCGCGACCCGACCGCCGTAGGCGGTCGCGATTTAGGGGGGTCCGGGGGGATTCTCCCCCGGGAAATTTTGTATCTTCAAGCCTTCAGAAACGCAATCTCCCGCATTTTGAGAGACAAATCATGCGATTGAGAGTGGTTGTCAGTGGTCCCTTTTACCGCCGCCATTGTCATTATCGGTGGCAGTGCTAACGAGAACGACCCAAAAATGTGCTTTTCAAAACGCAGGAAATCGGTAGATTATGTTGTCACCCGTTGTTGTTTACTTCTAACACATTGTTTTACTTCTATATTCGTGTTTTGAGGTACGTAGATACCGACTAAGTTTGATAATGAGCATGGAAAATACTATTCAAGTCTTTGATTAGTTTGATAAAACCGGCTATCAGTTTTCAAGTTCGATCCTTTGTTCTCGACCGGAGAGTTCGTTTTTATGTCACTAACACCGGTAGTTCTCGTGAACGTTACTAACAGGAAAAGGTAAGTAAACATGAGCTTACAAGTAATTTTCACAAGCAGGCCGTAGTTTATTAAAAAAGATAACGTTCGTAACGTTACCGAGTATGAAACTAGTTGATTATCGGACGATATGCGATAAGTATAGAATCCATTTGTCGGTCAAAGAAGCATAAATTACCGTCACAAAAGTGAACATGACATCCAGGCCGGTTCAATGTTGGGTCGATCCTAGAAAATCAATGAATCATCCAGTGGCAAAATCGTAGCTGCAAGGCAAACAGTCCTACAGGCGACAGCCATGGAAAAGAAAGTTGTGTCTCTACAGAAAAGCCGTGCGTGCTTCGGCTCCCAGTGACGACTCTCCATGCTTTCTTCATCCTGTACGTACCATTCTTTTTTTCCTAGATGTACGTAAAACTATGCTCATACTCGTGCAGTCATAATGCGAGCCAGAGATCAAGTCTTTGCGTCAATTTTCTAATACATTGTAGCAAATTGAACGAAATCGCGACACAACTTTTGACAAGATGGCTGCACTGAGGTGTGTTCACCGCATCCAAACGTAAAAGAGGGAAATCACGATCACATTGTAAGTTGATAAACACAATGACATTTCTCTATATAAAATCGAAGGATTACAAGAAGTTGGGTGTGATTTTAGTGAATTGTATTAGTTTCTGGGACATACATAATTTTTTTCATGTATCGATGTGCTTGCCGTGTGCTTTGTTACGTTGTGATGCTATCATCCTTCAGGCGTTTCATGATCATGTTTGGCGCGAACCTTTCGCCTGAGCTCGTCCCAGTTCATGATCAAGATATAAACGGCTTGTAAAATACTAATAGAGCCGCAAATATCTGTATGACTGTCATTAAAAAAGTACAATGAGGGCAACAACACGATATTTAGAGGCGCTCCTTGTTCGAGTGAATCTTGTGTACTGGCCCCGCGGCCGTAGGACCGTCGGCACTTCACTGAACTTCGGATCTTAGAGCTTACGGGGGCGTGTCTCACTGGGGCCAGGGCCGCCCGGCGTGAGTTTGATGTTTTGAAGGCGTGCGGTGCTCCGCCCCTGGCCCTGGACTGCTAACAATGCGTAACAGAGAGTCCTGGAAGTACATCGTAGGCTTCTTTCTTACTAAATGAGCGGTTGTTCTAAGATTATAGTTCCACTTGTGACAGAAATTAGCCTCCCTTCAAAATTTTGTATGGACGCACTCAGCCCAGCTGGGTGCGTCTTTTCCAAAAAAAGTGCGTCCAAAGACGCACTGAGGTATGCCTGGCGGGAACGCTGGTCATAACACATGGGCAATGGAGGCTTCTGATTGGTCGACGCCACCTGGCTATGTGATAATGTGGTATAACAACTAAAGTTCAAGTTCAAAGCAGGTGTATCACACCAGCTTCGCAGGCATGTGGCGCGACAGCACTCTTACCTCTCAAATAGAAGTACCCCCTAAAATAGAAGTACCCCCGGACAAATATTCAAAATCTCATATAAGTACCCCCTGAAATATAAGTACCCCCCGGAAAACGTCAATATTGACAGTCAAGGTAAACTGTGTCCATACAACTTTCCAAGGGAAATAAGATAATAAACAGGTAGGTTATATCTATTCAATAATGCCTCAGGACCATACCTAGTATAAGTATATAAATATTGAACAGAATAACTGTACATAGCTTGTTCAAATCATGATGATCTTCCTCTGCACTTGGATAAAATCTAATATTAATGTTGAAAAATTGGGCATAGGTTCCCTGCTATGACCCCTAACCGGGGGCCACGGTGCTTTCAGGTGAAAATGTGCATTTTCTACTTGGAACTCGAAGCAAGTGATCAAAGAAAATTGTTGTACATGTATATCATTTATGATTACTGACAAAAATTATAATGTCCTTGCACTGACATACTGTAACAAAAATCATCAGATAGCTACTAATGTACCTGATCATATTTTCATAAAAACATATATGAACACACTCCCTCGAAAAAAAAGGCTTAATATGTCTATAAACGTTTGCTCTGTAGCGTCGAAATTAATCAAAGTTTTTGTGAGACGCTCGGATTTCGAGTTCCCGCGGTAGGACTCACAATACTGAACAGAGATCGACTGTAAAAGTAGCTAAACGTTTCAGACCGCACATACTAAGAAGTTACCGATTTCAAGTTGACACTAGAAAACCGCCATTATCCGCTAAATTGATAAAGTCTTACGGTCATTTTAAAATATAGAACCCTCTGAAAATAAGAATGGCCTTCTGTGTCCATCGTTGCCCAAAAATTTAATATTTCCCTGTGTTTACGGTATCAATTTAAAGATCGGTATGACTCGCCATGCCTGATAGCGGCAGAGAGTGGCGGCCATGTTTCGCAATTTCGAGCTGTTGTTTACTGAATCATATCGGATATCACGGATGAACAAAAAGCTACCTTTTTTACACACTCACGGATGAACAAAAAGCTACCTTTCTCTTGAAATCACAGAACCCACAAATTCTAGAAAAAGTGGGACTTTTCGTCTTCCACTGCTTCCGAAAAAGAAGTCAAACCCAGCTAGTTTAGATATAGCCAACAATTGTATTTAGTACCAGTAGCCTATTGTTACAACAAAGTCAGACACAGTTTACTGACGCATGTATGTTTTTCTCTATGTTTTTACCATGTATTTGCAATTAGCCCACGGGCATGAACTTGCAATAAACTTCTATTATTATATTTCTGCCGTTTCAGAGATTTTGTGGCCTCAAAACACATATCACAAGGGAAGTTAAGTTGTGATTGCTGTTTTTACATGTAACATGTCTTCTGCCAACAATTCATTCTTCCGCCGCGCTGCCGATAGTGGGCAGGAATTATTCCCCATGCACTCCACTCGTTCTTTGATCAGCATGCTTTGGTTCACTCCTTGGGCTTACGATGTAAACAGAGACTATCAAAGTTATTTATATGAAAATTGTATTTTGAAATGTCAATGTCGCGTCTTATTTTCCCGTTTACTTTGTAGCGTCATAGCGATATCGACCGATATGTTCAAGCGCCGGCAGGATAATTTTTACGAGGCGGCGGGAAAATCAACACCGCTAGGCCGAAAAATAGCGAATTACGAGCAAAAATGCCAGGGACCTACGGGCAGAAAAAACAAAACTTTTGATTTTAGAGGGATTCCTGGTTAGCAAAGCCTCCATTTTTCAAAAAAATAGTAAACATACCGTCTAAAATAAGAAAGTACCGGGCGGATTTGGAGGCGAAAAAAAATAAATGTACCGGTGCGTTTATTTGAGAGGTGAGAGTAGCTGGTTAGTTACACTGAACAACCTTTCACAAATAACCTTTGCACATCTAACTGTAAGCGTTGTTTTAAGTTAATATCAAGTGAAGATACCCCTACTGTAACGTTATTTGGTGGCAACGAGTTTCACTCTAGAAAGTTCTACTTCTAGATAAGCACAACTTTTTGAACACATCAATCCTGGGTTGATAACTCAGGTAGTGGTACTTCAAGGCATGACTATTTCTTGTTCTTTTCTGAGCTGGTATTAAATACTCAGTAGAAGAAGAAAGGTCACAATGTCATGTATTCACCATTCTGGCTCAGGAGTTTCTTCCAACTTTTTATCAAAGACTTGGCCAGGCCGTTCACTTCCTCACTATTGCTGGATTTCCTCAGGTTGTTGACTGACATCCCAATTCGTGTTTTCTGCAAGGTATGAGTACATGTGATTGGGGACACTGTACATGATTACAAACTAAATTGCAAATGACAAAATTGTTACAAAAAGAAATTACAGGGAGGATGCTGTATATTCAAGGAAAGCTAAGCTTGAGCACCATAGTAGAAATCGGCTGAGGCAGTCCGCTATACAGGGTAGTCCGCTATACAGTGAAGCTCCATTATCGATGGACGTCCATCGATAATGGAGCTTCACTGCCTAGCGGACTACCCTGTATAGCGGACTGCCTCAGCCAATTTCTACTATTTTCCCAGCGATAGGATGGGGCCTGGTAGAGGCTAGTCACCATACACAACAGGGCTCGACATACAATTAAGCAACTTGCAATTTGCAAGTGATTTTCAAGATTTGCAAGTATAAATAATATGAACTTGCAATTTTGCAAGTTGAAAATACAAGTTTGTTTGTTTGTTTGTTTGAACCTTTGTTCCATGAATGCCTGGGAACAAGCTGCTCTCGTTACACACACACACTATCACCCCATAAAATACAGTAAATTTTCAATTGCAACACAGAAATGAATGTTTTTTGTTCTAAACCAGCTAAAACCCTTCATAGATGACATTTGCGTTGAAAAAGACAAAAATTTACTGTCAGAAAGTCATAATGGCCGCCATGCACATGTAAATAACAGACTGATTTTCATGACACTGCAGGATTCTTGCTTGATGCCTCCAGTGGTCATAAGGCTAGTAAATGATTCAAGCACCATGTTTAAGTCACCATTTCCTTTCTAGGGGCAAAATTAAGTAATTTTGTTATTGTTGCTGCTACATTACGAATTCTGCTAAGCTGATTTTTTTCAATCTTTTTAAAAAGTTGTACATGTTGTAATGCCAAACTGTTTTTGTGTTTAGATCTACTACTGAGTTTTTGTGTTTACCACTGACTATATAATTTACCATGAATATTTTTTAATCACAATACATGTAAAATATTTTAGTCTTCTAATAATGCTATAAATTAAAGTTGCTATGTCAGGCTGAGTATGTTTGTACAGCAAAAGAAGCAGTTACATACTGACTACAATATTGTAAGTTAATTTTTCAAATTGCAAGTAAAATTTTTGCCAACTTGCAATTTTGCAAGTAATGCCAAAAAAGTCTTTTGAGCCCTGCACCATGTATCACAAAAATTAGCTACATGCTCATATAGCCTTTTATAGGGCTGAGTACATGTACGTAAACGTAACATCAGGCACAGGTGCAAGTCCGTACCTGTACTGTTGACAAAGTAACCTGTGGTCACAGTCTTCAATCATGACAGAAACATGGTAAACAGCTAACAGAATGTTTAATTAGACTGCATGCATAATTTGCAGAGAAACTACATGTACATCGCTTTTGACAGGATCTCAAATCAAAGATGGTGCTGATTTCAATGCCCAAATGATGATAATAATAATAACGGTTTATTGGTCAGAAATTACCCATGCAATGGCAGTTAGTGCTGAATTGTTGCAGGGTTTACAATCACAAGTCATAATACACAACAGATACATGTACATATCTGCTCCACACTTGCACTTTGTGGAACTGTCGCAAGAGTCTAGGCGGCTGCCATTCGGCGCCAGCAGGTGAGCTCAATACGACCTTCCCCAACCAAAGTCAGGTACCCATTCACACCTGGGTTGAGTGAGGAAAGTCGTGTTAAGTGCCTTTCCCAAGGGCACAACATCGGGGCATAACAGTGGTTTCGAGCCCGGGACTTCTCGGTTCTGGGTGAAACACCCTACCAATTGCGCCACACTATGCCACTGTCTTCATCCTTTTCCACTACTCTCATCTCCCAAATAAACGTACCGGTACGTATATTTTTTTCAGCCTCAAAATCTACCCAGTACGTTCTTATTTTGGACAGTAAGTTTATTATTTTTTTGAAATCAGAGTTTTGCTAACCTGGGATCCCCTTAAAGGGGCATATTGTGACATGAACATAAAACAAAATTCTTTGTTTTTGATTATTTTTCTACATCATTAGTTGAATCTACCTTATTACACTGCACAGCAATATTCATCACGTACGGATGCGACTTTGTAGTGTCGTGCGAACGTCTTGAAAAAAATTATATACGCAATCCCCACCACCGCTTGAATTGGCCGCCATCTTGTCCAACATTCCGACGAACCACCGAACACGCGATCGAACGCCCAACGTTCTGAAGTTTGTTCACTTGTGGTGATTTTCCTGTGACGCTCGAACTCCAACCATAACGGTCGATTCGGATTTTTCGTAGCGTTCTACGCTGGCTTATTTGCATATTAACTTGCGGGACGCAAGTTAATATGTAGATGAACCAGATTTTACACGTTTTGCGTTTTTCGTCGTTTATCAATGGTGGAAATGTGACAAAATGACGGGAATATGTTGCAAATAAGTAACAAATAAGTTACAAATGTGAATCTTAGTGTAGATCTTTCAAATTCTTACTATTTGTAGTTTTTGCCCACCAGATTCTACAATATGCCCCTTTAAAATACTCTTTTTGGTCTACAAATAAAACTCCTTTGCCTTAGCCAGAAATGTATTTTGCATTTTTACAAAGAGAATTTCAATATTAAAGTCTATACATAAAATTTAATTGCAATCTAGTCACCGTTATTATCACTTAAAAATGTTTCAAAAAAGATCACCCCTCTACAGAAAGAATGCTGCAGTTTTCTAAGAACATGCATGTAGCTTTGTTAGCCCCGCCCCTTTCTGTCTTCTGCGCCAGCTACTGTCTAGCTCACCCTTTCATGAGTAACATGAGAACCCTGTGGTTAAAATTTGGCAACATTCTATAACAAGCCTGAGGTTTCTCACAAATTTGTTGACAATTTAGTTTCTCAAAATGAATTTTTTTTTCTACATACAAGAGTAATTTTTGGATTTCAAATTATTTGGATTGCAACAACAAAAACCAGAACATTATATGATATTGTCCTTGATATTATATGATAATGTCCTTGACACAACACAATGGTTTGTTGCATGTAATGTTTACAAATCTATATTTCTATATGCAATGCATAGAAGATAAATGGCAAGTTGGGAAAGAAAAAAAGTTACATCATATACATGTCATAATTCTTCCCTTTCTCTATGGCTTTTACAAATAAGTTGATAACTTTACCTGTGATGACCATATATTCAGGATATTGTAATTTTCTGTTCATGTTCTAAATGTTGATACATTTGTATAAAAAAAGTAAACTTTGAAAGTGTTGCCCATCCAAGTGAACTGAGAAGTTTGGTGACTGCTTGTCATGTTTTGACTATATGTCAGTATATACAGTCAAACCTGTATTAGCAGGCACCTTTGCATAGCGGCCACCTGCCCATAGTGGTCACTTTTTGTCGGTCCCTTGGATTTTTCCCATTGACATAAGCATTAAGAATTAGGCTTTTTCAGTCCCGCGAGTACAGTAACACTGTCAGTAACGGTCACGGCGCGCCGGTAGAAGCCGCATCGCCACCGCACGCCGGGTTCAAAATCTTCATTTTTTCACGCAGTTATCAAATTTATGTGGACTCAACTGGATAGGATGATAATAAAGAAAACCAGAATGTTTTATCTTTGTTAGAAAATCCATTTGTTTGACGCGAAGTCAGTATAATTTTCTTCACATGGCTTGCGTTTGTACATCGTAGCAAAATTGACCATTTCTGTGCATTTCGACTGGACAAATATTACGGCAGCTTTTTGGAAAATACAACTCGCACATGTAGCTGATGCGGTAAGTTCGGGAAATGTTTGAATGCCGGCCCAATATCCGTTTTCCCCGGTGCTCAAAGTCAAAACGTGTTTCGCGCAATTTTCAAAATGGCGCTGATAGTCAGCAGCACAAAGGTCAACGGAAGACACCACTGTTTTGGAGGTATAATGCGCTAAATTCATTTTGCTGCAAAGTATCACTGAGGATAATTACTTTACCAAAAGCTTCAAAAGAAATATGAATAACATTAATATGATGTAAAATTTGGGCTATTGCAATTTCCTGAAAAGGAAAAAGCCATCAAAAGAGCGACCTTCTTCTGAGTACCTATTAGCATAATGGTAGAAGCTGATAATGACAAGCGGGAAGTGAAACAAAAACAGACTAAGGAAAACTATCGCTACGATTTTATGTTTCAAAACGGTCGAAAACGAACAGTAAGTGGCAACTGAGCAACATGTATTTTGTTCTTAACTAACTAGGTGGCATTTTGCTGCGAAGGACTTTGTTTCATATGATTAAAACTCGTTGGTGACGCGTGTGCCTGCAGCGAAGCAGTCGCAAAGGACCAAGAGTAGAGTATGGCGATGCTGGTCTGTACAGACATGAAGCCCGAGCAAGCCATGGATTTTGGAGTTGGCAGATACAATAATTCTTTTTTTCAAGCCCATAATAGAAGTAAAAGAACAACAATCGACTTTCTAAAATGTGACTTACCTAAGCAATGTTTACATGTGTACTGTACGGTGAATAAATGTATCTCAGTGGGTACTGAAAATATGTGTCACTCGTGGTCAATTAATCGACATTTTCTCCATAGCGGCCACCTGTCCTTAGCGGCCAGTTTTGGCCAGTCCCTTGAGTGACCGCTATAGACAGGTTTGACTGTACAACAATTTTCCTTGGTCACTTGCTTCAAGTTCCAAGTAGAAAATGCATGTACAGTCAAACCTGTCTATAGCGGTCACTCAAGGGACTGGCCAAAACTGGCCGCTAAGGACAGGTGGCCGCTATGGAGAAAATGTTGATTAATTGACCACGAGTGACACATGTTTTCAGTACCCACTGAGATACATTTTTTTTATTCACCGTACAGTACACATTTAAACATTAACATAGGTAAGGCACATTTTAGAAATTCGATTGTTGTTCTTTTACTTCTATTATGGGCTTGAAAAAAGAATTATTGTATCTACCAACTCCAAAATCCATGGCTTGCTCGAGCTTCATGTCTGAACAGACCAGCATCGCCATACTCTACTCTTGATCATTCGCGACTGCTTCGCTGCCGGCACACGCGTCACCAACGAGTTTTAATCATATGAAACTAAGTCCTTCGCAGCAAAATGCCACCTAGTTAGTTAAGAACAAAATACATGTTGCTCAGTCGCCACTTACTGTTAGTTTTCGACCGTTTTCAAACATAAAATCGTGGCGACAATTTTCCTTGTCTGTTGTTGTTTGCTTGTCATGATCGGCTTCTACCATTATGCTAATAGGGTAATGAGAGGAAGGTCGCTCTTTTGAGGGCTTTTTTTTCTTTTAAGAAAATTGCAACAGCCCAAATTTTACATCATAGTAATGTTATCTATATTTAGTTTGAGGCTTTTGGTTAAGTGATTATCCTCAGTGATAGTTTGCAGCAAAATAAATTTAACACACTATACCTCCGCAACAGTGGTGTCTTCCGATGACCTTTATGCTGCTCCGCCATTTTGAAAATTTTCGGATGAATTCCCGGGGAAAACGGAAATATTGGGCCGACATTGAAATAATTCGCGAACTTAGCGCATCAGATAGATGTGCGGGTTGTATTTTCCAAAAACTATCGTAATTTTTGCCCAGTCCAAATGCACAGAAATAGTCAAATATGCTACGATGTACACACGCAAGCCATGTGAAGAAATACTTCAGTTCGCGTCAAACCATGGATAATCTAACAAAGATAAAACATTCTTGTTTTCTTTATCATTATTATCCTGTCAAGTTGAGTTCACATAAACTTGATAACTGCATTAAAAAATGAAGATTTTGAACCCGGCGTGTGGTGGCGATGCGGCTTCCACCGGCGCACATTGCCTGTTATCGGCAGTGTTCCTGTACTCGCGGGACCGAAAATCGTCTGGCCGCGACCGCGTTGGACAGGTGGCCGCTATAGCCTAATTCTTAATGCTTATGTCAATGGGAAAAATCCAAGGGACCAACAAAAAGTGACCACTATGGGCAGGTGGCCGCTATGCAAAGGTGACCGCTAATACAGGTTTGACTGTATCATGTACATTTTCACTTGTTGAATTTGAAAGCACCGTTGGCCCCCGGTTGGGGGTCATAGCGGGGAACCTATGCCCAATTTTTCAACATTGCTACTATATTTTTTTTTTCAAGTGGCAAGGAAGATTATAATTTGAGTAAGATGTGCACAGTTATTCTGTTCAATATTTACACACTTTACTGGTCTGGTCCTCAGACAGGCATAAATGAATAAAGAGAACCTACGGCTACCTGCTTATCATCTTTCTCTCGGACAGAAGTAGCATGGACACAGTTATCTGTAAATTTGGTTAATTTCCGGGGGGTATGTTTATTCCAGGGGGTACGTTTATTAGATTTTGAAGATTTGTCCAGGGGGTATGTTTATTCCGGGTGGTATGTTTATTTGGGAGATGAGAGTACTAAATTTTCATCTGATAGGAATAATACATTTTTAGTAACAAAATAAGTCAAAAAGTTCTATACGTAAGTTAAGTCTTAAGTGTAAGTATATTCAGGTACAGTACTGGCTGGTACATTGATGTTTTGGTACAGTAGAATCCACTTAATTGTACAACAGATTAACGCACACCCCATTTAATTGCACCAAATGCCAAAATCCCAAACCAGTTCCCATTCACTCCATTGTTAGTGACTCCGCATATCTGCACAGCGCATTGTCACAAATGCCGGATTTGTTCAAACATCGTCGACAAGTCAACTAAAAAGGAGCGCTAAAATCGACAAATGCGGTACAAATGAGCCGATAACTGCCTGTTTAGAGGCACAATACCGCCAATAAGAGAAGGTGGTCTCCATTGACAACCATGACGTTGATAGCGATCGTATCCGAGGTCCCGGGCCGGTACGGGACGTGTCGGCACCATAAACTTAAGAGAGGCACACCTGCCAAAGGCGGCGTTACGCTTTGGCAGACAGCATTCTGTACTCAATAAAAACTGGTCCCTACCTGTACACTGTCTTCTTACTGTGAATGCATTGAAGTTCGCAGGGATTTGATTTTGAGGACATGGGGTGTTGTCCTTTAGGTTCGTGGCAGCGCTATGTTAACATACTGCTGCAATAATAAAAGTCGGCCGGTGTCTTTACGAATATCTAGTCGGAAACCACACAGCGACTCGGCAAGGACGCGTAGACGGACATAGCAGTCGCTTTTGGCGATGCGGTGCTGAAGTGATCTGTTAGTGTTACATTTTTTATGGCAGGGCTGAATCCACGTCCTAGAAACTTCCTACATTCACCCGAAGGATGTATACGAGGGTTCGGCTCAAGTTCATACAGCACACCGAGGTTTATAAACTATTCACCTCCTGTATGATACATATCACCCGAGGTACCAGCCCGACCGCGGGTCGCAGGGACCGAGGGTGATGCGGAATACAACGTGTTGTATTTTATTTATGTCATACCTTGGTCATACCCACCCGAGAAAACACACATTTCAATGCAGAATGGGCCAGAAGTTGAGGGAGTTTTGTGAACTCGAACAAGAAACTGTAACAACAGTGATTCTAACCTCCGAATCTGGTATTCGAATTTCCGACGGCGGAGCAACCGGCGCGCTCGAAATGCATTCGAAATATTCCATGGAAGCCTGTGTGATAACACTCCCGAACCCTATGTGATCCAGATAGTTATCACACGGTCCGGAACACCCGTATCAGGCCCAGGTATGACATAAAGTGTACTACTGGTCCAGCTGGGCAACTTCGCATAATTGCACCAGCCGGATAATTGCACCAAATACGCTGACAAATGGGATGTGCAGTTAACTGTTAAGCAGATTCTACTGTATTTTGAACCTGTACCTTAATGAATTTTGCGTTATTTACTTGTTCTAACTGTAATGTACATATCCTAAATTTTTCAACACAGCTCTTGGTTCGGATACTCACAGCAATTGACAAAATGATTAATGACTGTCAAACTGTACCTGTAGAATATCTAGAGTCATCGGGAGCTCCTTCAGAGACTTCAGAATGTCCAGAGCATTTTCCTGAGGGTCAAAAAAATATCATGCCAAATGATTACAGCATGTCGAAAGGGAACCAACTGGATAAGATGTCGTAGTCCTACAACAATGTCAAAAGTTTTAAGCGATGTTCAGACTGTCACACAAAACAATTCTTGACAATGCTTGCCATCTGTATCTGTATAACCAGTATAAGTTAACCATATAACCGCACTTTGGTGTAACTTATGTGGCTTCTGGTTATTACTTATAATATTATATCACACTGAATGACCCATCAAACTTAACCTTTGCATGTATCTAAAATCTCAAAGCTAATTTAACAGTTACATGATCCATCCCATGCTAGGCCGGGATCAGGGCAATTCGGCCCTTTACCAACTCGGCCCAACACCCTGGTTGACTCAGCCAGAGTTAGGGTTAGGATTACCTGGGTCAGGTTTAGGGTACTGTAAATACATTTAAGTTTGCATGGTTTTTATCTCGCGCTTAGGCGAATATGGAGTGTTCGCGGTGGTTTTAAGTTTGCGGCAGTGCTGTAGTCACATACTGCTACAATATTGGACAAAAATGTTTGCGGTGGTTTTAAGTTCGAGGTGAAACGGTCGCCGCGAAAACCGCGAACATAAAACCACCGCGAACATTTCTGCATTTACAGTATTGGGCTGATGACAGTGAGATAAATCGAAGAGCGGCCTAAACTGGAACCGGAGTTCCTACCTGGCGGAAATTATCAACTCTACTCTACTCTGAGTTTGTCAGATAAATTTATAATTTCACCTGAGTTGGTAAAGGGCTGATGCATCCAACATCCTTTTCGACTTGTCGTGTTGAGACACACACACACACAGGCACACACACAGACACTTTTGCAGGTGCTTATGAATGCAAAGTATTTCGAGAACTGCTTGGTTTGGGATGAGCATGAATTGATATGCGCACAAAATATTATTATACAGTGAAATCTAAACAAAACAAATTATATTATATGCACCAGTATCACAACATGGATAATATTTTCTACAACATCTCCTATCCTTAACAGTTTCTCATCTAATTAAATGGACCAAACAGAATGTTATATAACTCACTAGTTTTAAACAATTTACTTTCCGCTAGACAGAGTTCTTCTGTTCCTGTAACGTCGCGTGGCCATGTTCATGATGTTGACAAAAATTTGACCACATCCTAGAAAAGAGAATATACACGCTAAAAAGTACTCACGAACGAATTCTTCGCAATCAGCTTATCCAACTTCCTCCCGATACGAAGAACATCTTCCTCGGTACCCATTGTTGTTAGAATTTAATTGTTTTCTTAGGAAAACTAAAGGCGAAACTGCAGAAATTTGTGAAAGTACAACCCGTCTTTCCCTGAATGGCGGGAGCACTGTGAAGCATGCCGGGTGTTTTAGGTGATTACAATGGATAAATTAGGACAGGGGGAAAGAAAGTAAATTACACGTAAATATTTGAAAATAATTCCTGAAATACAGTTAAGTAGAGGAAATGTAATAGTTTTTTAAAAGTTATGATATGTTTAGTTATGGGGGTTTGAAAACGCACACACATAGCGTTACAGATTGGATACAGAGGGAAAAGTTCCAAAAATAATGTTCCCTTCTTCTGTTTGTGGCATGTGCCGAGGGGATCTCTTACAAATTCTCCGATTTTATGGAACTGACGCCGTAAAACATCGAGAATAGATTTTTTTCTGTTTCCACTACATTCAATAATGACTTTTTAAGTTACATATGACATCTAATGCATTATTTTGCCTCTAAAATGGCTAAATTCCACAACAAAACCATCTTTTTACTGTTATGCCACGCCAGGTAAGGTAGTTTATTAATGACTACAAGAAATCATGTTTAATCCTTTATTGTACGTGTTTCAGTTATCATAATGGTTTATAGCATGAAATAGTTATTGAAAGTATTTCTCATATAAGATGTATGAATGTTTTACCTCATATTAACGAATAATAAGATATCGAGCACCCCTATTAGCACTTTGGTATGTTCTGAAGTCGTAAGAATGACGTTATTTTTTGCGCAGAGATGCTGCGCAGTCCATCAGTTTTCAGCCGACGCCATGTTGTTGAGGTGGATTGACAAATACTTCGGATGAAACCCGCGATTTCCAGCACGGAATGGAAGCGTAACTTCACGTCTAACGGTTTACTTTTGCACCTACAGTTAAGTCTAGTCGGGCAGAAGTATTCTGGCTGGGGAGAAGCCACGGAAAACGGCGAACATGGCTCTCGAAAGCCTGTTCAGCAAACCCCCACCCTTGGTTAACAAAAATTGTGAACCAGACACACAAAACGAAGAATCTGAGCTCGCTGAGAAAGAAAGGTCGAGTACCATCCTTCGGGAATGTTGCTGTAGATGTAATTCTAACGATTTTTCGCATTTTCTTCCCTTTTCCAGGCTCTTTGCTGAAGAATTTGATGTTATTCATTGTCTGAGAAGGTGATGTGAAGGGTGACATAAATTATGCAAATTATGCTATTTTGGGAACGTCAAGCTGTTGGTCACGTGACATGGGTAACAAGACGCCCGATTATTTTTTGTGATGCAAGGACTGAAACTGAAATATCCCAATCGAATTGGTATACCACTAGCATCACCTTCAATATTTGCCCAATTGCCATCATCAGTTTTTGATGATGTACAAAACGCATCATTAGTTTTGCTGATGACTTTTGACACAATTTCAGACAATGAAAAACTCAACCCTAGGTATGGTTTGGATGTAGCAGCAATTTTCCTCAGAAAAGGTTTGGGTTTCCTTAGATGTTGAAGGAAAACTAGAGATGTTGCCATTTTCCATGGTCTGATGCCCCAACCCACATACAACTGTAGGTCTGCATGCAGTTTATGTATAATTTAGCTGTCTAGTGATGTACCTCACTTTCCATTTCACCTACCCTTAATGTGACAGTGCATGGTGGATGCTTTTAATTTTCTTTAAAACAAATCTGCAGAATCCATCATTGTGCCCCCCCCCCCACTGTTGCCCAGTGTACTATATACATTGTCCTACACATCAGCCTGTGAATTCAAAATGTTGCAACAGTACTTTCTACATGTCTGTGCATACATAACCGTGTGATACAAGTACAGGAGTTAATAGTTGCACTTATGTATGGAGAACAGTTTTTTTTTAGATAAAGTTTTTGTTACAACAAGAAAACAGAACTTAGCAACATATTTAAAACAATAGTGAAGAAGACGCAATAGCTCCCAGGAAATTAGAATATACTGTGCGATCCTCCCATTTCCGGTTTGAAGGCCATATCCCCTTAGGCGCCAAGTAAACATGCCCACCTTTTACTCTAAAAGGGACTGGGTAATTTGATGGAAGCCCCCCCTAAAAGGTGAGCACAAATTTTCTTTCTTGCTGTTGATGTAAATTTAAAAAAACAGGTGCGCATGAAATTCATTACTGATTTTGACCTCAAAAGACTTCAACACCATTGACTTCATGAAAATACTATAGCTGTATGAGGTCAAAAGCCAAAGTTCAATATTTGCATAAACAGCTGTTGATGTTTTGTTATTACTTAGAACAGACGAGGCACAGACAAGGTGGTTTGTGACAAAGCATTTTTCTCAACTTCTTTGAAATCGTTATTCAAAACACCACTTAGTTAATAGACGAGTCTGAGTGGTAAATCAAACAATGAAATCATGAGAAATCATTTTTAAGACCCAGGAACTTGACAGACAAAATTGCCAACCAATTTCATTCTCAAAAGTAAAACTTTTATTTTCAGTGATTAAACCATAAGATCATTTGTAAAATCCGATAACATCCCAGACCACATTACCAACTAGTGTAAAGCAATGATGGTAACTTGGTAAGTAAACTTAAGCACAGGCACAAGCACCCAGCCCTCCCTCAATGTTTATATCTGCACGAGGTTGTAGAGGGAGTGTCAATAACTCAAGAAATAAATGAAAATAGCCAAATACTATGCTATTAAAGATAAATGTTTTAAGCAAAAACAAGAATTTCAACAAGCAAATTTTTGTTCTGGACACTGAAAAAGTGAAGGAAATGATTCAGTCTTGCTGTACATGAACTAAACAGAAGTGGACCATGCCAGATTCTGGGTGAAAAAGATTGTTGGCATGACTTTAACCTTTAGGCAGACTGAAGTAGCTGTTTGGCTACCTATTCTTTATTGGTTACAGGGTAAGGCAGCAGGGAGAGGGTTAAAACAGTAGAAAATACTTGTTTTTATCCTCTTGCATTGGGTCAATAGGATTGTTTGAATCAAAAGGTGACAGATATAAAAGAATTGAACAGCTTTAGCTCTTACAAAGGTTTATGAATTAGACTAAGAACGTAGAAGAGCAATTTGATGCATGGTAGAGATATGTGCTTCAGAATTGTCCAAGATAGTGCTGCATACCTAAACTTAACAAAGTATAGAGGTTTAGGTATAGGTCTGAACCTAAAAGTTAAACCTATACCCTGAACAACTTGACATAATAACGTGTGGTTGTCAATGATGACAGAAACTGTCAACAAAATGTTTATTTGGACTTAAAGGGCATGAGACACCAATGACATCAACATTAAGAATTTCCTGAAATTACATAAAACATAATACTATTGTTTAATAACATAGAAATTTTCTCTAAACATTCACACTTCGGATGTTATTGAACATCAAACCACCAAAACTTCATACCTCCAGCTTTTGATTCTTCCCACCAGGTAATTACATTAATCAGTGATTTGCCCAGTCATGATGTCACAATGAACATGGCAGCCGATTTGGAACTTTGCACTGCGGCTCGGAAAGAATGTTATTTTTGCAAGTAAACAAAATGGATGTTGTGTCCTTTAATTGAATGTTATCACCATAATTAAGCCGTTTGCTCATCAAATAATGTTTTTCCCAAGCCCTGGTGTAAGGTTCCGAACCAGCTGCCGTGTTCATTGTGACGTCATGTCTGGGCATTGGTCACTGATTAATATAATCACCTGGAGAGAAGATCAGATGAGAATAAAGAGCTGGATCCATGGAAGTGTGGTTTCTGATGGTTCAATATTAAATAACATCAGTAGGGTGTATATTTGTTTTAAACGTTTATATTCCTTGAATGATGCTACTCCTATTTCAGACACTAAGAAAATGTTGTATTTTGGTGTCTTATGCCCCCGGTATCATTCATAAGCAGAGAGAGAAGTCAAAGAAGGTGCTAATTTCAGTGCCCATACAATGTTATCTATTTCCGGTGCTAAATTTTCATCTGTGTGGTAGGAATCACATTTTTTAAGGAAAAATACTAGTAATCTATATACATGTTCTTGAATGTAAGTTTTTTTTCAAGCACAGTACATTGATGTTCCGTTTTTTTGGACCTGTACCTAAATGATTTTCTTTGTACTACATGTACCAGTATGCAACACTACTAGTAGTGTAAGGCCCTCTTTACATTAAGCTTTTCACAACAGCGGTACTGGCGACAGCGGGAACCCAGTGAAAAGAGAATTCCCGCGAGTGTCCTACCAGATTTCCAGGCGGTGTGTCTAAAGACGTTGCGACAGCGGCGTCCCAACAGCGGGAAATATAGCCTCTGTCGCGAAAAGCTGGGGGTAAAGTGGGCCTAAGACCTTGATGCACATATCCTAATAAGTCAACTTGCCAAAATTAGCAAAGAATTGTTTTCATAAAAGAGCATTTGCAAACCTGCTTGTAAGACCTGGCTGTTTAGATTGGCCCGATTGGCTAAAAGATAAAGTGAATTCTGTAGCTACAGTTAGAAATGTTTTTGTGATGAACTACTGTCTACTGTGAGAGTGATGTTGCTGACCTTTGTCTCAAGTTGTCTTTTGTGTACCCTTATGTAATTATGCATCTGATTTCTCTAAATTGTGATGTTCTACAATCTACACTCTACACAACAGTCATTCCCCATAGTCACCTCTGTCACTGCCGACTGGCAGAACTTAAACACCCCAAACCCAATAAGAACAACACAAGAAGGAACCACATGACCACTGTTACAAGCTGTTGCATCCATTCCATACCATACATAATGCTCTTATCTTCCTGTAAGTGTATGCATGGCTCTAGCTAAACCAAACACTTGATGGGAATGAAAATCTCTTCTTAACATGAAGAGTTTAGTTAGGTTAACATGCATTGTGATTGCCATCACATTTGAGACTTAAACGTTGATGTTTGCTACTGCGTAATAATCACTTTCACCAGATGAACATACAAAGTATTGACAAATTGTTGTAAGGACACCACAAATAAGTCTTGCTTTAGCATAGTAGGTTTTCCTAGGTTCTTGTGCCTTTGGAGGCCTTTTACATCATGTTTTCTTATGTCTACTTTTCTCAACTGTGCTAAATTGCCTTCAGTGTATTGTTCATTGTATACTTCTATTGATACCATCAAGGAGTGTTTGGCATAGCCTGACTCCTTTTTCTGGTCACTACAGATCCTGATTCTTGTGCAGGGTACTGTTCACAGGAATGTTATTTATACAATGCCTCCTATATGAAGTGGGTTTTTATGTTGATGAGCTAAGTTAGCCTGGGTACCATCCTTCGTAGGTACGGCTGGCTCCCACTGATTGCTTGGTTACCATGGTTACCAACTACGGAGGATTGTACCCACGCTAGAGCTAAGTTATAAAAGTCATATTGCTTCAGTTTGTGTTCAGAGAACCTGCATGTTGGCAAAGGGATGAATGAATATATATGGTATAGAAAAGCATAATATATACATGACATCTGACCTCAAGATTAGGCTCCCTTTTCACTAGACAACGATCACTGAGCAACCAAAATTGAATCTGTGTGACCCTTGATCTTATGATTGGACTATGATGCACAATATTCAAGTATGATTCAAAAGATAGCAAAATGTGAATAAGATTTGTTCTTTACATATGACATTTTTTAGCATTCTCAAATTTTTGGTCGCTCAGTGGTTGAGGCCTCTAGTGGGAAGGGGGTGTAACTTGGCAACCTTACCTGATTGATAAATGATTGTATAAATACTTCAAAGAATGCTGATTGAACCGTCATAATTGAACTCAAATTTAGTAAAAAATTGCCCTAGGTGTTCCAGTCAAAACACATGCCTTATTGTAGCTCAGTAAAAGTAAATCTGGTTAGTTGTTTTACTTAGGTAGATAATAGAATAGTAAGCCACATTTCGCTGAACTGTACATGTATGTTGTTCAGTTACTAATGTGATATGGCTAACAAGTAATATTTTTTCCCAAACAGCTGCCAATTAAACACTAGAACATATTCCTAACAAACAAAAACAAATGCCATTTGCCCACTGAAAAATAAAAGCAAAAAACAAGTCAATTTAAAAAAAAGCCATTCCCCTGTCCAAATTGAAACACATCATAATTCATATTGTCCTATCAGGGCACACCGATAATGATCTATGTGTCTGTAGATGTTTGTTTAGACTATCTTCCTCTTGGCATGAGTTTGACAATAGTTGGAATCACAAATGATGACAATCAGTCATGAACTATGGAACAGTTACTGTACAAACATTACATTAAGATCTTCCAGATGTACATAGATCAGGTGATTTTTAATTTGAAGACTTGACCCCTTTCTGCTGTTCTCTGTCGTAACAAATACAAATAGCAAACCAGCGCTCGAAAGTGAATTTTGGGCATACGTGCACTGGTGCACCTAACCTAGACATTTAGGTGCACAGAAGAAACATGTGTACATTCACAGTTTAATTACTTTAATAAATTAATGTCAAGAATATGCTGTATACTAGTGCACAATAGTACAAAGCCCTACACAGATATCAAGGTGCACTGGTGCACCCACAGTCAAAAATTATGTGCACAGCTTATTTGCTTTTGCCCTTATTCTGAGCTCTGGCAACCTAACTCAGAATATAGCAGTACAAGGTATAGAAAAGCTATAGTTTGAAGCACTGGTTATTCTCAACGTTGAGGCTTAATGCACACAAATCTGTATGTCCACTTCCATAGTGCTGTAATGGAAGGTCTATTTGAAAGGAAATATACAATACAACGGAGGGCATTATATATTTCATAAATGCAATAAATTTAATTAGACATCATACTATTGCTCCATGTCCCAGAATGCATGAGCCCTCAGCCATTTAACCATCAGTGGACATTTGTGCTAATTGGACACTCTGACATCAGGTTCTTGTCCCATTTTTCTTCTGTCCTTTGTCTAAAAGTATATATGACAAGTGTTGAAAGACATCTGCCTGCTTCAGGATTGATCCCCTTAGGACTACATCATTTATCGGTCAGATATGGGTGAGGGTGTGCATCCGTTAGGTGTAGTGAACTATTTTGATTCACCTTTAATCATAACTGTCCTGCTCTAATCCAACATTGTTGGTCATTCTTGAAGCATAAGTGATCACTTAAATTCTATGTAGCACGTTATTTGTTATCCTGAGTTCATCGTTAAACGTTATTCACAAATTATTTGTATTGCAAAGCCAAGAACACCAGATTGCCCACAGTTTACAGACTAGTTTTTGGTCACTACTTCCAAAAACTAAGCTTGAAAATACAGTCAATTTCCTATCTCCTGTACTTTAACTGTCAAATTTACCAATAAGTGTTGCCAGGATCCCTCATAGGTCTGAAGACAGAAATTCATGAAACGGATAATGTTAGCCCCATATCAAAGCCAATTGTTGACCAACTTAAAGAGGATGACAACTTTACTGGGCCAATTCTTGACTTCTGGGAAGTGTTTGAACTCTGTTGTCCTGTTTCTGATGGATTTTTATCAGTATGGGTTGTATGTAGGGTAGAGGCTCAGCTAAACTTGGTAGATATAAATAATAAAGTGAGATTATCCAGGACAGTGCAATAATGTTATACCTTGTTGAATTTCAGGAGGGAGATGCAGGGAACAGGGCATGAAACATCATTTGGAGACCATGGGAGTGATGTAAAATCAGAAGAAGGGGAAGTGGAGGAAGGAGAGGAGACAGAGAGTAGTGCAGCTTCCACAGAGGAAACTGGACAGTCTTTTGATGGGGAAAATTGTGAAATGCTTCCACATGGTGCCAAACACTTGTATGAAAGGGATCTGCAGCTACAGCACAGAGAACTTGCTGAAAAAGGGTTTCATCATTCACACATGGGTGATGGGTCAGCGGAGGAGGGGATGTCACTACCACAGGGGCTTGTACAGCCAATGGAAAGCCAGGAGGACTTTGCCCAGCCAATAGGAATGGAGGAAAGACAATTTGTTTCAGACTTGTTGAGTGATAACCATATACAGGGTAGTGATGTTGAAAATGTCTCGAGCTCCCTCAACTTTGGTCAAGACCACTTTCAGGCTAAGCCAGAAGACTACATTGACTTCTCACAAACTGCGAACGATGGAGGTATAGCTGAACAGTTTGATAACTATACAGTGGACAGTGGGGAGGACATTGTAGATAGCATTCTAAGGGAAGCAGTGAAGCCCCTTGCTTCTGAAGAAATAGATGAAGGAGAGCAACAATATAGGCTTCAAGGACAGGGTCAGAGTTTATCTGAGGATGCACAGAGGCTTGTTCAAGACATTGGTGTTGATGAGGGGAAGTATGAAGAAGAGAACCCACATAGTGAAGAAAAAGAAGACACTAGACAAGTCTCTCAAACAAGATTAGTTGAGGAAGAAGAAATAGTTCAGGATGATGGTGAAGATTATGATGAGGAACTGAATACTGAAGAAACAGTTACACAGGAACACTGCAGAGCCCAAACTCAACGCCGTAGAAGAGAGTACACTGATGATGCGTACGAGGAACATGAAACTGTCGAAGATGTTAGTGACAATGAAGGGGAGTATGTAGAAGAGGGGGAAGAAGAAATGGATAAAGATGGAAAGCAAGGAACAGAAGAACATGAAGATCACCACGATTTTGAGGAATCACATGACGAGGAGGGTACTGAGGAAGAGTCCTCAGAAGATAGTGAAGAAGAAAAGATGGAACAAGATGAACAAAAGGCAACCTCACCAGTTCAAAATGAGGACAAATTAAAAGAAGCTCAAGAAGAAGACCTGGAGGAGGGAGAACTGGAAGAGGGAGAGATCGATGATGATGATGATGAGCAGCAGGAAGCAGCCCCTCCTCCTGAAAAGAGGCAGAAGAAAGAGTCGCGGAAGGAGAGGGCAGAAAGAAAGAAAGCAGAGAGAGCCGAAAAGAAGAAGAGAAAGGACAGAGAAAGGTTAAAAAGGAAACGAGAAAAGGAAAAACGAAGAGCAAAGAAAAGGAAGCACCAGCTCAAAACCACTGAAAAAGAGCAGGTAATTGTTATCTCCATGAAAAATGGAGATAGTGTTTTTGGCGTGTCTGTGTGTGTATCTGTCTGTCTGTGTGGCTGTCTGTCTCTATGTTCGTGTTTCCGGACTATTGTAGTCAGCATAACTCAAAAACCTCTGGATGGATTACAATGATACTTGGTATGTGGGTGGGTGTTGGGGAGACAAAGGTCAAGGCCGATTTTGCCCCCCTGGTATGTGACCTTGGTACTGCAGCAGAACTCCCGTTTTTTGTATCATTTTACCTGGACGTGCTATCGTCTTGATTTTTTCTTCTGTCACTAGTTAGTTTCCTTACAGTTTGGATGTATTAAAAACATCTCTAAAAAGTTGTTTTGTTACATTATCAGTACTGTTGATGATCAATTTCTAACTACTGACACATAAGATTAAAGAACAAATCTATCACAGACCTTAAACTACCAGTAAATACATAGCCATCCTGATGACTGTTTTATTTAAAACTTATTTTGCAGCGGTCAAGATCTCGGTCTCCTGGCTTCTATGGCTCAAGTCCTTCCTACAGTGACCACAGCCACTACAGTGACTATGATGAGTTCAGTTTTGGGAGACAAGGCGGTGCCAGCAGCAGGAAGAGAAGAAGGTCCGGGTCACATCCATATGACTCCCCTTATGAAGAGGACTACTTTGACGACTATGAGGGATTTGGTAGGACGTCCTACTTTGAAACTTTCTTTGCGATCTCCTATTTTGCTTATTTGGTTAGTAAAGGCATGTCGACAGCAGGTCTGTTGTTTGTCAAAAGCTGAAATTGTTAAAACAGGCTTAGACCCCGTTCATATTAAATCGCGCAAAGCGCGAAATCGCGGAAATCGCGATAATGTGGCTTAGTATGAACGCTCCAAATCGCATTTGAAATCGCCCGAAATCGCTTTCCGCGAAACCACCTCCGGAGGTGGTTTACTCGCGATTTGCCTGCATTCCGACTTAGTATGAACGCTCGAAATCGCCTTGATGCGCACTGGGCGCTTTACTTTGTATATTGACCCGGTCATGGGTCAAGGGGTCATCTGCAAATTCAGTCTTTCCGCTCATTATACGATGTTCATCTACCTCCTAGCTTGTTGGAATATTACGCCGAATTCGGCGGAAATATGTCAGAATCGGGCGGCGATTTTGGCGCATGGAATGACGAAAACGTATGTACTGATGGTCATCTTTGGGGATGTGGGGATTTAGAAGAAACTCAAGGGATCCCACCGAAACCAGAGCGTGTACGCTGAAATGGCGACTGCCTGAGTTGGCCAAATACGCGAAAACATGGAAGTAATGCCGCACTATTATAGGTAAAAAACCTCAAGATGAAGTACAAGAAGGTCACAGAACACAACAGTAAGAGTGGTGACAATCGAATAACGCGTCCGCCGTTGATCAAGCTGTTGGACGCGATTTTACAACTCGCGCTCGTTCGACCCCTGGTGTGAAGGAATGCGACTCAGGGCGATTTCGGCGATTTCGCGATTTGCGCGATTTAGTATGAACGGGGTCTTAGTTATGTAGCACAATCTACATGTACGACCCAGTTCATACCAGAAGTCGCGAATCAGAATTCAACCATGTACAGAGACGGTCCAAATCTGCCTCTTAGGGGGGATTAATCCCGATTTACCAAATCTACCTACACGAAGCCACCATGAGGTAGACTCAGCGTGTCTTGATCAATCCCCCCTTGGAGGTGGATTCTGGCTGTTCATACCAGGGTTCGGACCATTCATACTACCAGCATTTGCGAATCGGGGTCAATCCTTGTGCCTGGTTGAATCCCGATTCCCAAATCCTGATATGAACTGAGTTTATACATGTATCGTGTTCCTGCATTTCAATGTTAAAGGTACAAGTTGTTCAATGTTCTGATTGCTTTGTAGGAGGATTCTGACAAATGTTTGACACACTTTTATATATCCTAGAGTTTGGTCTCTGCCATATTGCAGGTCGATCACCACAGAGGGACAGTTTTGGCCCCAGGGGAGGCAGGGGGAGAGGTCGGGGGAGAGGCCGGGGCAGGGGGAGGGGTGCAGGACCACCCCACGGGAGGGGCGGCAGTATGATGTCCATGCTGGAAGGTGATGACATGGACATCAACATAGCTGCTAACGAAGGGGTAAGGAACAAGCTTTTTTTCGTTCGTTCTTTCATTCATTCATTCATTCATTCATTCATTCATTCATTCATTCATTCATTCATTCATTCATTCCAATTATTGTAAAGAACAGATTGTAGGGCCTGGAGTGATTTTTGTAATGGCTCTAATGTGGCTGACTCCCTTTTTTGTCTAAAGTTTGGTCCCATTTAGGTACTGTAAGTCTACTTAGATCCGCGGTATAATTAGATCCGCGGGATCCGCGGAGACCTTTGCGCCGCGAATCAATTTCCCCGCGGATATGTTTATCGTACTTTTGCCCCCCTCCCCACATTTACGAGTGAGCTCGACTTCACGGAAAAGCGACACATAAACAATGCACGCCGGATTGTGTAAAACATGACAAGCTTTTACACAGTACATACGAGTTAACAAGTGATATTACATATGATTCGCAGGAGTTTGGCCGAGCGGCGTCGCTACTCCCGATCGCTACACACATAGAGTAATTTACCGAGAAATCAGAAAATAACTATCGAGATACACGCCACAATTTTGTCTTTGCATTGTTGTAACGGGCGTGGGGACGCCGTTTACCGGCATACAATCACGCTCTTTTGTTTCCTGCTATTGTTGTGCTTGCAAACCATCGATATCGGTGCCTTTGACATACGTTGATCTCATTAAAAACCTGTTTTTCAAGAAAGCCAGCAAAAATACGTAAGGAAAAAAAAAAGATTTTCGCCCGAGCATTTGAGTCCCTACCCTGTGATTTGCCGCCATTCGCAGCCATTTGTGGTCCTATTCGGTGGAGAATCTATTCCTTTAATTTTATTCCCGTGGAAATTCTGCTTAGGTAGCGTAGATGAGTCGTATTTTACTTCAAAATACAGCGCGCTGGCGGCAAGGGCCTGACTGGGCCGCCATCTTTGTTTACTCTTGTTTACCGCCTGTTCTAAGCGCTGATTGGTTTGAGTCAGAAAAACTTTGCTCTGATTGGTTGACTGCAAGATTTCACGTGATCACAAGGCGGGAATTCCCCATCACAGTTTCGGCGTGGACCGCATTTTGTGACGATTTTGAAGCAGTTTTGTGGCGACCTTCGTAACATTTTTGATTTTTAAAAATTAACCAAACATTTTCTGATGGCAGTATTCAGTACTTTTTTTTTCTACTCATCGCCCAGCGCGAATTTAGAACCACCGCGGATTCTCCATTTGCCCGAAACCGCGGATTTTAGGCCCCGCGGATCTAAGTAACAATAAACAATCTCCCTGTCATAATGCCCACTGTGCTTCTGCAGACCACAGCACAGTTAGTGTAGTTGAAAGCTGTATTCTGGATAATGTAAAAATAAGCAAATTCATGGCGTCATGATCTCATCTGTGAACATTCCAGGTCAAGTGTCAAAAAAGTCCCGCGGAACAATACAATGACATCCCATGTTCAAAACAATGGTGTCATTTTGTTAGGGACTGACAATTTGTTAGGGACTGATTTCATACAAGGTTCCCCCCTGACCTAGAAAAATGGTATTCTCCAAGCAGAGGTTTTGGTCGGGTGGGGTAGTAGTGGCCGGGGTTTTTACGTTGGCCTCCCGTAACCTCTGCCTCAGAACGCATAAGGGTGGGGCTGTTCTTTTAGAATCGGTGTCGCTGCCCCTCCCTTTGTACCATTAATTTATCGTTAGGCAAAGAGTTTTACTGCCCGGGGATTAACGCAGATTCGGCAACTTGGGACAGTGTGCATCCAGGCGCGCGGGCACCCCGCTGTCACCCATACAATCACTCTGAATGTAACAGTCTCATATCGATGGATCTGAAATAATAACAAAATTAATGTGTTGTTTAAAAAACTGGTACACCCTCCTACTACTACTAGGAGAAAATATATCAAATCGGAAGGGGGAGGGGGGCGTTCGTGATTGAATAAATACTGGTGAAAAACACGTCGCTTTTCAAGTAATGAGAAACAATTAACGTTAACAGTAGGCAAATATACGTTACCTGATCAGATACAAGTGCTTGGAGACGCGAAATCACGATGACGATCGTTGGTTCTTTGGAGATTGATGGCAAAATCTGGTGGCCAATCCAACAAAACAATCTTGCCTCCGGCAGGCGGCACGGATGGCTTCCACCTGCCCTTCCCTCAGCTCTGGAAAGCCCCCACAACTCCTTTGCCACCCGTACTGCCCTTGCTCTGGCGTCATCCATCGTCAAATACACCCCGGCCAATCGAATGTGGACACTCCTCAAGAATTGGTACATTCCTCCAGGAAAGCGGACATTCCTCCACTTCCAAGCGGACATTTCTCAAGGAAAGCGGACGGTCCTCTAGTTGTAAGTGGGCATTCCTCCAGAATTGGTACATTTCTCTGGGAAAGGGGACATTTCGCAGACCCCGACCATTAGGAGTCATCGTGGGTCACTGTGTTCTTTGTCCGGCAGACCGGAAACACCCGTGGCACGGGTATGGCGCGGGGGGAGAAACACTAGACTGCCTTTGCAGACTTAGCACCTACTTACAAAATGGCCTTAATGTGTCAAAATGATTAGATTTAAAAGGCTTGATCGGTTCCGATATCTCGCAGAGGTTACGGGAGGCCAAGGTAAAAAACCCCGGCCACTACTACCCCACCCGACCAAAACCTCTGCTTGGAGATTAGAAAAATGGGCCAAAAGCTGAAGGTTTGCACTGTCTCATCAATCTAAGATTTCATGTACAGTTTCCAAGAAAAGTCAGGCTAGAACCTTATGTACCCGTAGGCTAAAACTGGACCCTGTGTGCCAGGATAAAATAATGACCTTTTTTGCCCCTCAGGAGAGTTTTGCTGGCCATCACAGAGGTGGCCGTGGCGCACATGGTGGCCCAGGCAGGGGACGGAGCAGAGGGCGTGGCAGCTTGGCAGGGCGTGGTAGCTTGGCAGGGCCATCGATGAAAATGCGGGGCAGGGGCAGACCCAGAGTGCTTTGCAAGTTCTGGATGGAAGGGAGATGTGCAAAGGTAAGGAAGCCTTGGGCAATCCTGTCCACACGACTTCAGGAGTCCTGGAGTTTAAGTCATGGAAAGATGTATTAATGGGTATCAAAATTAAGATATTAGCAACTGTGCTATGTACTAATTAGTTTTGAAAGACAACTGTACAAGGCAAAACTAGCTATCGTATCTGGCAGTTATCATCTTTTGGTAAATCATAATGATTGACATTGATAGTTTGACAATACCATTGTCTTGATGCTGATGTTTGGCTTGTAATGGATTTTCTCCTTTTGGCCCAGGCAAAAACTACACAGTGCCAATTTTTGTATTGTACCTTATTACCTGGCTGTCTAACCTTTGTTGACATATGCCAGTAATCATTCATATGAGGTACTAACTCTATGTACTGTTGTATTTGCTCAGGGACAAGATTGCACCTTCAGCCATGATGCCCAACCTTACAAAAAGCAAGAGATGTGCAAGTTCTACCTGCAGGGCTACTGTGCCAAAGGGGAGCAGTGCCTCTTCATACATGATATCCTTTCCCACTTTACCAGAAGATTTTGCTACTTACCAGTTTATATGTTATGCCTACTTCATTGCTGGTGTGTTATGCTGAGGGATGGTTATACTGGCTATACAGTATACAGACACATGTTGTACAGATCGTTTTGTGCAGTTTTACATGTTTTCTCCCCATAGACTGAAAGCAACACCATAAACTGACTTATATTGTAATGATGTTCCTTTTGTAATGCTAGAATTTTGTATGTGACTTCCTTGACTTTATTTTTACGTTCGTTCCCTTGCAAGTTCTACCACACTGGCAAGCCGTGCTATCAGGATGAAAATTGTCGCTTCTCACATGATCCTCTGACTGAGGAGACCAAGGCACTGCTTGACAAGGTACATGTATGCTCCAAACAGCAATCTAGTCTTGACATTTTCAGGGGTTAGTGAAAGTTTTTTTTTTTCTACATAAGGCAGCCCATGTACATGTAAGCAGCAACTGAATATTATCAAAGCATGACATTCAAAGCATTATGATAAAGTCACTGTTGAAATGGAATGGTAATGCGTATTGAGCTCAACCCTGTTACCTCCCCAATGGAAGTCAAGCACCCATTTTTACACAGTCGATGAAGTGAGGAAAGTAGCTAGCGTTAAGTGCCTTTCCCAAGGATGTAACATCTACCCAGGAATGCAAGGAATCAAACCTGTGACCTCCGGATCTCGTATCTGCTTGCCTAAACACTCAGCCATTCAACACCACTAATCTCATTAAGCCTTACTTATTCTCTATGCTCAGTACCTTGCAAGAGAGCAGGAAGACCAGGAGTTGAGACGACAGGAACAGGAGCAACAACAACAACAACAGGACAATGAGCAAGAGGACCAACTGCCCCCTCTGCCTCCCATCATGCAGCAGGAGCCCTATCGTGGTCCCATGCCCCCGCCCAAGGGTGTAGGCCTCCTCCCCACCCCCAACATTCCTCCTGACCCCCATGCCAATGATCCCAAACCTAAAATTCCCTCGCTGTTCGAAATAAAAGTGGAGCCACCAAAGAAACTCATGTAAGTACAATTGTAGGGCTGGCATACAATTTTTTTTGTGGTCTGTCAGGTATAGATGTCTTTTCAATGCTGCTTATTCCAAGATGACCTAACAGTGTTGATGTACTAAATAGGAATTATTTAGTGATTTCCTTTCTGTGTTTTTTGTGGTGACCTCACCAATCTGCTTTCAATGTATTACTACTGTGCTACTGTATTGTTTCAACCACGAACTTAAAAACACTGAGAAAACCTCCTTTCTCCCTCTTTCACCAAATTGATTCCCCACAAAAATAGTTGAATTGACAGTAGTTAGATTGAAATGTTCATAAAGCAAAATATATTTTCAGGCATCGTTTCTTTGGTGAAGCTGTGTCGCCAACCAAGCAGGGTCCTCCCCCAGGTCTCCCCATGGACGTCGCCCCTGGTCCCAGCAGTCTGGACGTACATGCACAGCAGACAGCAGGCTTCTACAACGCCTTCTACTCCCAACAGGGAGGGGCAGGGTCTCCTCATGAAAACGAGGGATGGAATGAAAAAGATATGAAGCAAATCAGTAGGTTTCAGGATTTTCTGATAGGGCCTAGAAAAAAAAAAATGGTGTTTCCTGTAGCATAAACCTTCCGACCTACACCCTTTTTGGGGGTTAACCAGTGGCTGAACGTAAAATTTTTGATCAGACATCAGAGTGATAAAAACATTGTAGAATTGTTTTCCAATAACATGTCCTCCTCATTTCTGTTGCAATAGAAAAGGGGATATAAACAGACCCACCAATTGACGGCCAAATCTAAAAGAAATTTTAAAAAAAGGAGAAAAACAGGCATTCCCTTCCTGCCGAGCCTTTCCAGTAATCAGAAACACAACATTAATTTTTCTAGGCCTATTCTGGTCAGCCTTGCTTTATTCACATTGCTTTGCTTTGATTGTTATGAATACTATCAATCACTTACTAATAAAACTATCACCTACATGTACTTACATCATCATGTCATTGCTTGACTAACAGTGATTGCTCTGTGAACACCATAGCGGATGTAAATGGCATTGATTGTAATATTGTGAATATGCTTATTGCTGCCCTTTTCACTTTGCTTAACCAGCTGACGATGGGAAAGTTGAGACAGAAGACGCTAGTGATCATGCAAAAGGTATATGTGACATTTATTTGGGCATGATCAGTAATGATGCTGTTAAAGTGCTTGTGCCACCAATGACATTAAGATACAAATTAGTTCTTGATTGCATTCAACCAGTCATTCATGATCAGTCATTCAATAAAAGTAGATGTTTTTATAGAATACACACCCTTCCAATGAAAATGAAATCTAACTTTATGAATCACACTTAGTCTTCCAGTTCTCGATTCCTGCTGCCAGGTAATCAACTTAATTTCCATCCGTGATGTCACAGGGAACACGGTAGCCAGTTCGAACCTGATACCACGACTCTTGAAAAATGTTCTTTTGAGGCGCAAACAAAAGTGGTATATAATCACAATGATTTTGCACTTTTTGCTTAACCAACTGGATATGAACAGCGGCCGTTCCTCGGCTACACAACTCCCTTGGCTACACAACTCTCTTTAGAGAACCTTCCCCCCCCCCCAATATATACGCCGCTGTCATAGGAAGTCTGCGAAGGAGGCTACTGTGGTGCCAGGTTCCGAACTGGCTGATGTATTCCTCATAATGTCACAAATGGAAATGAACTTCATTTCCTGGTACTGTGTGTAGGAGGAGTCAAAATTGAAAGTGTGACAATGTCATGTAAAATTTGATGTTCAATAACGTCGAAGGGTGTATATTTGTGTCTATGTTCATTATCTTCGCCAAGAAGATTATGTTTTCGGTTACTTCAGCTGTATGGTGGGTCTGTACATGTATGTATGTCAAGAGCATAACTCGAGAAACCTTTGATGAATCTTCATGATTTTGGTAGGTGTGTAATGGTTGTGCAAAGGAAGGTAAAGTTCAAAAATCATTTGCCTGGCGTTTTTGTGTGTTTGCATGTAAGAAAAAAAAGTGACGGATCGTCATGATTTTTTGGTGTAGCAGTTGTGGGAATGGAGGTGAAGTTCGAAAATGGTTTACCTCAGCTGGCGTTTTCTACCGTTGTGCAGCGAGCTGTGTATGCGTCTGTGTTTGTAGGTCGCCAAGATAACTCCTGAAGCTGTTGATGGTTCTGTATGATATTTAGTAGATGGGTAGTGTTCACAAAAAGGAAGGTCAAGTTCGATAATGGGCCTTCTAGCAGGTACCTCAGGTACTGCAGCGGAGCTTCAAAATTTTGGGGCCTATTTTCTGCTATGGTCATGATTTTTGTGTGGTAGATAGTTCATGCCAGAGGAAGTAAGTTTGGGCGCCCTAGCAGCTTGTTTGGAACTGCAGTGGGTGTTTTTGTTTTGACCTTCGGACATGAGTAACTTGAGAAGGGGTCGACAGATCGTCTTGATTTTTGGCATGTGGAGAACTCAGATGGAGCATTACATAACAAAAAAACTAATTATGCAAATCAGGAGCTAATTTGCATAATTAGTAACTCGTAAACAGGTCATATAAACAAATGGCCTTGCAAAAGTAGGTCATATAAACCACAGATGGGGCACTACTCTCCAAGCAGAGGAGTGGGTCTGACTGGTTTTTAGCGTGTTTTAGGTGTTTTTGTCGGGCTTTCTATTTTGCATTTTGCATTTTTAGTTTTAGTTTTAATTTAGGCATTTTTGTCCAACACACAGCGACATAACGAAAAGGGGACAAAATAGAAAGCCCGACAAAAACACCTAAAACATGTCAAAAACATGTCAACCTACAACACTGCGATATCAAACGTTTGTGGCCCATATAATATCAACATACCCAATTTTTTTATGACCAGTTATAACATATATCAGCACACTAGACACATATATTAGTCCTGTACCCTCAAATGATTTTTAACCCTATCTAAACTGGACTCATTCCCCCCCCCCCTCATAACTTCCAAACGGTATGGTGTATGATCAAATTGGCAGGGAGTGATAAGCATGTAAATATGAATCACTCTCCATGATAAGCCTTGATTATTTGGCGAAGATTCATGTATTGTGTTCGTGGAACTCTAGTTTGAAAACTTTCTTTGGTTGTATGTAATCAAGAACTGTTTTAGAACCATTGATGGCATAAGCTCTCAGTTGCTGTCAGTAGTTGTTTATATACCGTAACAACAATTATTGATGTGGAATAAGGGAATTGTTACAATGGGTGAATTTGACATAAAAAAATGGCACAGCATCTTCCAAGGCTTGTATAGCTGATAAACTTAAACCTGCTGCATGCTTCAGAGCCAACTAGCCTGTTAATATATGTATGTTTGCATGTTGTACAGTAGACGTACAGCAAACAACAGTTATCTTGTCAGAAAGTGACTGTAAATTTTGAAATGTTTGTGGCGGTTTTATTTTCGTTTTTTTTGCTTGTGGTGACCTCGAATTCATGAAACTGCAAAAATTTTCCAATGTATTACTACAGTACTACAGAATTGTTTAAACCGCAAACTTAAAAACTGCGAAAACCTAATTTCTCCTCCTACCGTGAAAATTAAGTCCTTGCGAAAAGAAATGAATTTACAGTAATCTGTACATGACTGTTGGTTGGTGTAATAAGGGTGTAGAGGTGGTCATGTTATTATTATCATCATCATCATAGTTTATGGTGACACAAGTCTGGCACTAGTACTATATACTAAGCTTAGTGTACCACGTACACAACTTGCATACCTACTGATGTAATATTGTTGCTGTTTTGACATGCTTACTCTTGTAGAGGAGGCAAGTAAAGAGGATTCAGATAAAGAAGGTGGGTGTCCATGTTTCGAAAGTAGTCAGGCCATAAGGTTCAGAACAACATAAAAATGGTGTAATTATGCATGTCATCAGGTGAAGGGAAAACAAGCTATAGGGCCTAGGAAAAACTAATGTTGTGTTCCTGGTTACAGTCTTGAAGAAAATTAGGGTTTGTTGGTAGGGATTCTCTTTTGTCTTTCTTCTTTTTAGATTTCGTCCAAAGTGATCCAACAAATACCGTTTAGCACTGTGAAACTGAACTACATCAGGGCACTCTTTTTTAATACAGATAATATTGTACAATAGCAAGCATGTGACTAGTATACTGATAAACTGAACATAGAAGTACAATGTTTACTACACATTCTTACATCATCTGTTCCAATCCCTCATCTATTATATAGTATTAACAGAGTGTGAGATACAGGAAGTTTTTTAAAAATTTCACCACTCAGAATATCTTATGTCCCTTGCCAGCAGTTGACCCCCTAAAAATGCTAGGGTCAGCAGGGTCGCTAGGGTCAGTTGGGTAATCAGAAGCACAACATTTTTTTCAGAGGTCTATACCTTTTCAAGGTGTCGCCAAAAAAAAACAGTCAAACCTGCCTATAGCGGTCACTCAAGGGACTGGCCAAAATCGACCGCTATGGACAGGTGGCCGCTCTATAGAAACGGTTGATTTTGACCACGAGCAATAAGTGGCACACTGAGAAACATCTATTCACATACTATACATGTACAGTGTACAGTCAAACTTGGTCTACCGACCACTTCCACAAGACGACGATCGCTGCTTAAGATGACTGCTTTTGGTCGGTCCCGATTTTTCCACAAGCATATTGTTTAAACTTGTTTCATCAAAGAAGTTCTTTGAATAAAAAGAACACATAAATAAAGAATTGATGACTTTGTAACCTTTTTTAGAGGATAAAAGGCGTCTGTATTATTTTTAACAAACTGCTCGCCCATGCTACTACTAGTGAAGTAACCCAAGTAAACAAAGCGTCGCCAACATGTTCCGCGCGCAAGAGGCTCTCTTTGTCTGCAAATTTCTGGCGTCTTAGCGGTTTTGGAAATTCAAAACCCTCACCAGGGGCAAAATAGAACCATAGACAACATTTTCATGGGTAACACTGATATAAAAAAAGTATTATTATGACAATATTTTTCTGCCGAAATTTGAAAGAAATCTTGCGGCGACCATGCGCCGTGACCGTTATCGGCAGTGTTTCCAGACCCGCGGGACCGAAAACCGTGTGGCCGCGACCGCGTTGGACAGTGACCGCTATAGACGAATTCTTAATGCTTACGTCAATGGGAAAGATTCAAGGGACTGACAAAAAGTGACCACTATGGGCAGGTGGCCGCTATGCAAAGGTGACTGCTAATACAGGTTTGACTGTAGTTGCAAAAGGATGACATGTTTATCAAATTTTTGTGAACCCACAGATGGGATGGAACAGCATCAGCCACCACAGATGGAACAAAGTTTCCAGGCCATGGAAGAAACCAAGAAAACAGAAGAGGAGGACAAAAGTGGGGAGACAACAGAAACTGCACCAGAGGAGTCATCTGCAAAGGAAAGCGAGAGTGACACCGAAGGCAAAAGGTAAGTGTAATTATCCTTACTTGTGTATTGTGATCAATTATGGACTAACTCCTGTTAATGCTGTATAAGATAGTCAAACTGTCCTTTTTTCAATATCTTTGTTGTTACCACCATTATTGTCATTTTTTGTAATTGTTATTGTCATTTCTTGTTTGTATTGTGATATTATATTAGTGATGATTCTTTACTTGTTTTAAATGTACTCTGGAGGTGTTGGCCTTGTAAAGGATGCATCGATCCTGTTGCCAACACCTCTCAGATTTCATTCTGTGAAGTTTAATAAATAAATAAATAAAATAAAAAAATTTTGCAGAAGATTTACAAAATTATGAAGTATTCATATGTTAAAAAGGTTATTTAAAAGGTAAGGGAAGTCTCATAGCCTTCTTGACTGGCTGTAGGGCAGTGCGTTGTGGCCGCAGAACACAGTATTAATGGCTGACCCCCGTCCCCAATAGTAGTTCGGGTATGAAGTAGTGCGTCACATTGCTTGAAAAGGCCGTAGTTTTTCTTCTGTGCACGTTAGCGAGGCTGAAACTGTGGTGAATGGTAGAGGAATACGTCAGTTTTGAGACTACGAGTTGGATTGCGATGTTTGTTGGGTCGGTGTGGATTCGCGCCTGAATATTGTTACCGCCCGACTACTGTAAGTCAGCTGCAGTACAGTGACCTCCGCTGGGGGTCATGTCAAAGTGGCTTTTATAAGAGAACGAGCCGGCAAATTTAAGCTCATTTTCACATATGTTGTAGATTGAACCTTGAAGTCAAACATATTAAAATCTGGCACCCTAATTGTGCACATTACTATAAATTTTCATGCGTCGAAGCTCCTCACTTTGGGATAATTAACTATGTACACCCCTATAGGCAAAATACTGTGGTCTGCAACCTTGTTACTCTCATCTCCCAAATAAACATACCCCCCGGAATAAAAGTACCCCCTGGACAAATCTTCAAAATGTAATAAACATATACCCCCCAGAATAAACATACCCCCCGGAAAATTACAAAATTTACAGATTAACTGTGTCCATGCTACTTCTGTCCGAGGGAAACAAGATGATAAGCAGGTAGCCGTAGGTTCTCTTTATTCATTTATGCCTGTCTGAGGACCATATACCAGTAAAGTGTATTGATATTGAACAGAATAACTGTGCACATCTTGTTCAAATTATAGTCTTCCTTACCACTTCAAAAAAAATATAGTAGTAATGTTGAAAAATTGGCCATAGGTTCCCCGCTATGACCCCTAACCGGGGGCCAAGGGTGCTTTCAAATTCAACAAGTGAAAATGTACATGATACATGCATTTTCTACGTGGAACTTGAAGCAAGTGATCAAGGAAAATTGTTGTATATACTGACTTATAATCAAAACACGACAAGTAGTCGCCAAACTTCTCAGTTCACTTGGATGGGCAACACTTTTAAAGTCTACTCTTTTTTATATAAATGTATCAACATTTAGAACATGAACAGAAAATTACAATATCCTGAATATATGGTCATCACAGGTCTTATTTGTAAAAGCCATAGACAAAAGGAAGAACTATGACATGTATATGAATTTATGATATAACGTTTTTCTTTCCCAACTTGCCATTTATCTTCTATGCATTGCATAATATTGAAACATAGATTTGTAAACATTACCGGTACATGCCACAAATTATTGTGTTGTGTCAAGGACATTATTATTATATAGTAACAAGGACAATATCACATGTTGCCATCCAAATAATTTGAAATCCAAAAATTACCCTTGTATGTAGAAAAAACATTCATTTTCGAGAAACTGAATTGTCAACAAATTTGTGAGAAACCTCAGACTTGTTACAATGTTGCCACAAACCAAAGGGTTCCTGTTACACATGAAAGGGTGAGCTAGACAGTAGCTGCGCCAAGACAGAAAGGGGCGGGGCTAACAGAAAGCTACACCCATGTTCTTAGAAAGCTCCAGCATTCTTTCTGTAGAGGGGTGATCTTTTTTAAAGCATTTTAAGTGATAATAATGGTGATTGCAATTGATTTTTATATATAGACTTTAAGATTGAAATTCTCTTTGTAAAAATGCAAAACACATTTCTGACAAAGGCAAAGGAGTTTTATTTGTAGATCAAAAAGAGTTGTTTTCCCTTCTTCAAAGTTAGCTCTTTCATGAGAAACTTTGCCACCAGAGTTACTGCCGTCGGCCTGCGTTACTGTGGCGTTTTTCCAAGCACTAAATTTTCATATATGAGGTAGGATTGAAATGTTTTGATATATTTTGAAAGAAATTATACAGTTTTTTATGCTAAGACATAGTTTTATCGTTGTGTTGTTTTTATATGTTCATTTTGGGAAAGACTGTATCTCACGTGAGTAGAGAAATTGAGTAGAGATCGACCCATACGTTACGAGTTCCGCCAGGATTTCACAAAGGCTGGGATATCAACGCCGCTTGGCCAAAAAATAGTGAATTATGAGCAAAAATGCCGGGGGAATATGGGCAGGAAAACCCAAACTTTCAATTTTAAGGGGATCCCTGGTTAGCAAAACTCTGATTTTCAACAAAATATTAAACGTACCGTCCAAAATAAGAATGAACTGGGTGGCTTTTGAGGCTGAAAAAAATAATGTACCGGTACGTTTATTTGGGAGATGAGAGTAATCCATTCTGTCTGTCTCACGGTATTGGAAGGTGGAGCCCATCCCTCTCCTTTTACCTCCCCGACCGAAGTCAGATACCCATTTTTCCACCTTAGTCTAACTTGAAGAAAGTGCCTGTCCCAAGGACACAATGTCTAGCCAGGAAAGCCAGTGACCTCCCAATCTCTTGTCCGCTAGTCTAGCCACTCAGCCATTTGACTTCAATTGATGATTATGAATATGATAGCATGTATCCGTTGTAAATTGAATGGTTTTGCTTGGAAGGTTGGATGTTGTCGTGGGCCCTGACCTGAGCCACATGCCACACAGACAGCGGGCACTCTTCCTCCGCATTCAGCAGAAACAGCATCAGGAGTCTTTGGACAAGGACGGCAAGTCTGAGGAGAATAAAAAAGGTAGATTGTAGATTTCATTATATGCCTTGATGAAGTTGTAAGTATTTTTTTATAAGCTGTTTTAATGTGTCTGTACCTTAAACTCTGTTAATGGCTGCTTCTTTGAGGCTTATAGGAAATTTTACTCTGACAAGTGAATTGAACTTTGAAAATAGACCAATTGAATAATCTAAATTGGAATATGAATGTAGAATCATGCATAGAAGCATTTGACTTAAATTGTTTTGGGAAAATATCATATGCCAAAGAGTGAAACAGCTGATAACGGACTAGTAAGAACAGTTCCAAATGGGGAATCTAATCATCTCTCTTTGATATAAAAATGGTAGTACATGTACAATTTAACAGGGATTTGGGTCAGACTTCTTATGTTTACTGTCAACTGGTTTTTATCTATCGTGATCGGTTTTGTGGTTACTCGTGTGTCAACTATTTTTATTTTCGTGCCATGCATTTTTTTTATATGTTTATGGTCATTTGCTTTGAAAGAAAATAATAAAATCCAAGAAGCACATTTATCAAACTTTTTCCCAACCCCTACCTACCTACCTACCTACCAAATATCATAAGGTCTCATTCATGAGTCTTTTCGCCCCATAGGCTTACATGTTATAATAGTAGGTGTTTTATATGGGCGCGTTCGTAATGAAGCTATAGGAAATGTACTAATGTCGTTCATTCTGTGTTGAGAATATTTACCCTAGATCATGCAAAAAAATTGCCAACAACTTCACTACATTCATGTACAATCTCTGTTTATAGCAATTACAAACTACACTTAGCTACACCCTCAAAAAAGGCACTTTCCAGCTATAAGTGCTCAGCCGCATCACCTGAAATGCAGGGCTATGCATGTCCTACCTTGCGCGCGGCTGCCGAACTTTTCCTGCTAATTTCTTCAGTAACGAACAAGCTTTCATCAGTTTGACACAAGAGATCAGGCTAAAAGTGAATTTTCCACCGATTTAAACACACGTTCATGCAGCCGTTAATTTTTGGGGGTACGGACTCTTTTAGACTGCACACTCGGAGTCACACATGAATGAGACCATAAAGATCCATCAACAACTTCTTAAGTTGTGCTGGCAACAAATGTACAAACAAATGGCACTGAAAACATAAATTTCTTGGCGAGGGTAAGAATTAATATCAAAATAAACAATCAGGGCTTGACTGTGAATGTTGAGAAGAGTTGCATGTGTTATCTTACAGAAGAGAAACAGGAGGATGACTGGTACTCCAGTGAGGAGGATGAGGAAGATGACAGGGAGGGAGATGAGACAAGTCAACCACTGACCAACATCCTCCGGACTCTTCGTGAGCAGGCAAGCACACAGCCAGCTACAAACCTGGGTGAGCTGAATATTTTCTTTTTTTTCACCTTTCTGTTGTTATGTTTACCTTCTCCGAAGGAAAACATAATGTTTTTGCTTTGTTTTTTCTTCTTCCATTACAAACAAAAAAGTTGAAAGACCTGGACTAGACGACTGTCACCATGATTACTGCCAATACTGGTAAAGTAACAGAGACCCTGTTGTGTTCGATTACAATCATAATCTTGCAAAGTAGCATGACCGAGTTGTAGGGCCTGGTCACCATATATAGGAATGTCTTTGAGTAAGAATAAACAGAGCAGTAGTTTGGATATTTGGAATTTCTTTTAACACAACCAGGTAATCTCACCTGCTGATGTTTCAGTGTCTGCCAGACACCTTCTTCAGAGCTTCTCACTGTAGTACTGCTTCTGGTGGTGTTAAAAGAAACTTCAAATATCCTCTGTTCTACCAACCTGATGAAATTATTTTCGGGAGAGCAGTAGTTTGTTACACTAGACCATGTGAAGGTAATCATTTATAATCTGTATATGCTTGCAAATGTTACCTTTCTAGTTAGTAATTAGTTTTAGTCCCATTCAAGAGGATATCCCTTACCAAAGTGTCGAGTGAGGAAATAAATGTTAAGTGCTTTTCCCAAAGGCACAACATTGGGGCCTGCTAGGGATTTGAACCCAGAACCTTTAGATTTTAACAACGTTAACCACAAGACAACCCTGCCACTCTGCCAGAATTGATGCTTTGTGTGAATGTTTGAAAGCCAGCTACATTGATTTCATGCACATATTTAACTCATACGAGTCATAGAGCACTAATTAATTTTTTCTGCAGTAGGTGGCCAGTGGCCCACAGCTGGTGGAGGCTCCAGGCCACGCAGTGTATGGGGAGAGGACAAACAGGAGCACACACAGAACAATGATGGACCCCCACCTCACCCACCACCAGAGAACTGGCCTGCTGACCCACGTGTCAGGCTGCAGGATCTACCACAGGGTTCACCGTCACAGAACTGGCCAAGGACATCATTAGGCCCCGAGTCACAGGTACACAATACAAGCTTCTGTGTAGGGCTGTTTAACTATATCAGTATATGTAAACAAAAATGTAGGTACGGGTAGTTGTACCTGTACCTAAATAATTTGGTCCGTTATATGTATCAACTTTTTTAGTGATAGATTGTCATGTTTGTATATTAAGGATTTACATATTTTGATCTGAAAACAAGTCTATTCACAAACTGCAAGTTATTCAAAATTGTTACTGTAATTAACTTTAAGTTAATTTTATGGATGACGTCCTCTGGAGATCCCAAAACTAAGGCGGGCTCGCGATAAAAAGAAAAATCCAGCCAAAAAAAACAACTGCTGCTTAATCACAGAATTAAAAGCTGGTGTTGCGATTTGAACCACAAAACACCATGTATCAAGCAAACAACAAGCTTTATTTGTAGGAGGTACATGTAGGTTGTCTGTTTATCATAGCAGACTCAGCTCAAGTGATTGATGTTTAATACATGTATATTGACAAGAACGACCAAAGAAGTATACTATTAGAAGGTATTTGGCTCCAAGGACTGTGGATGATATATGACTGATAAGAATACTCATAAGGGCACTTTCAACATACGTGGCATTGGACTCCATATCAAGCAGTTCATGGTTCACACTTACAAATCTCGCTGTGAGACCTTTATACCATAAGGCCTAAACTCCTCTCCCACTTCTCTCATCTTTGCAAAAGAAACGTGTGAGAGCCACTCTGGAAAGGTCGTGTTTGAAATTCAGTCTAGATCTTGGCAATACTCGCTGGCCACCGGGAGTCTCTCATACAACTGTACAAACATAACATTCCCCTAGCCAACGTAGATGACATACCAATCCACAATTACGCCCCTACTTTACGTATGAACTTTGATGCTGATGTATTTTGTGGTAACGTAACATGACCTATTTACTTGCAGAACCTATTTACGTCCGGTTTGGCTCATGTCCACATGTCGCGGTGTATTATGCCAAATGCTGTTCTCATGAGCAATAAAGAACATCATAAGTATGATCCTTAGCCATCTCTTTGATTTTTGCACAGCAAAACATAATAGCCATGCGTTTACCACGTGAACTCCACGTGCCGCGCATGTGGGGGGAATTTACAGATAAACATTGTTTTTTTCCATCGCGTTAAGCAAGTGGCCGGATAGACATAGTGATTTTATTATCATTTGTTTGCAGACTACTTTGGACAGTTACTGTGCATTTTTTTCTGGTCTATGTTCTTCAAGCATAGCGCTAGAAGGGACAAGACCGAGGTGGACGATAATGGGTTACCCTAGCACAATTCTTCATCATATACCTCCGTGTAAATACATGCTTGCACGGCGTTAAATAGGCGGAGAAAAACTTACAGACCATGCATTTTCTTTTTAGAAGAGCTGATATTTCTGACCATGGGTTTAAAATTTGGCTCTGTCCGTACGGTTTTAAGATAAACTCGTTTTGAATAAATCGGACGTAAATTGGTCATGTTACGTTAGTACATAACAACATTGCTGGCCCTTTGTGGCAACCTAAGTCGGCAAGTTGTAGGAGGTGATTTTGTTGTTGTTGAGAACAGGCAAACAATATGTTCCCACCATTACAATTAAATGCAGTGAACTATATACTCCCTTCCCTCCCAACCGCTAAGATTACAGACCGCAATATTTAATGGATTTACAGTATCTTTGCGATGGATTTCAGTTACCTTTAGTCTAAAAATGAAATCTCTTCTTGCAATAACGTACCATGACATGAAATTGCTATATCTTTACTCTGTGAATTCTGACAATATACTAGGTACCGAATCAGGGTGGCCAGGCTTGGCCATTAGATCCGAGAAGGGTGCGGGATCCACGTGCACAGCTGCAGGACCCACGCTCCCAGGGCACCCGGTCAACAGACCCTAGATCTCAGCCACAAGCAAACAACAAAATGTTGGATCCCAGAACTCTGTCAAGAGATGAAGGTGGGAGAGACTGAATATTTGTCCATGCATATGTGGTACAAGTTCTTATACACACTGTCTATGTTTGCTACTTTTGTACTATGTTGAACAGCAGAATCAATGTAGGTACATGCATGCGGGTAACTTATGTTTTCTGAGCAGTATATTTTAGATTTTCTTGTTGTTACAACAGAGCTCCCTGGCTTAAAAGAATACACAAAATGGTGAGTAATTGGGTTTCCTAAAATGTTGAAAAGTGTACTGTTATTTAGTGTATTGATTGCTCATCCCTGTATCATTGCAGATTTTGAGGAGCCTGATGAGCCCACCACTCCAATGACTCCCACCACACCTGGCGGTGGTCACCGGCTCCTGTCCCAACCAGCCATCATCCCGCTGGAGCCACAGTCTCACCAGGTGGACCCCCGACTAACCAGCATGAACCACCTTCAACCACGACAGGTGGTGCTGGAACAGCTAGCTCGATACGGCCAGTCAGGTGGTCAGCCTGACTCCAGAATTAGCCGGACAATCCAGTCTGACCCCAGGCTTGTGCGCAGCCAGTCTGACCCGAGACTACAGAATGGACAAGCAGGGAAGCCACAGGATCCCAGAGCACCTGGGGGAAACCTGCAGGGTACCGACCAGTCCATGAGCCAGATGGAACAGAGCCATCATCCCATGCCAAACCATAGGGGTGAAGAGGACGGTGGACCGCAGAGGATAGAGCATGCCTTTGGCAGGCAAGGTCTGAGACAGCAAGGGCCCAATCACAGTCCACCTCAGTTTCCTGGTAACCAAGGAGGACCACGCCCCCCGGCGATTCAGAATTTCCCAGGTAACCAGGGCGGGGCACCATTCCAGAGTACCCAGGGAAGAGAACGGTTCCCTGGACATCAAGGTCAGGCTCAGTTTCCTGGCAACCAAGCTGCAGGACAGGCCCCTAGCAGCCAGGGTGGGGCTCGATTTCCTGGAGGTCAAGGTGTGGCTCGATTTCCTAGAATGCAGGGTGGGGCTCTATTTACAGGAAGTCAAGGTGGGGCTCGCTTTCCTGGCATCCAGGGTACAGGACAGGGCCCTGACAACCAAGGCAGAGTCCAGTTCCCCGGCAACCAGTCTATGGGACAGTTTGGCAACAACCAGAGTCGTCCACTGTTTTTAGGTGGTCAAGCAGCACAGCTGGCCCGGTCTGACCCACGGCTCGCACGTCAAGGCAGTGACCCACAACCCTTACAGAAACCTGCCGGAGACCCTCGTCTCCAGAGGAAAGGATCTCTCCCTGCACAGCCTTCAATCAACAAGGCCATGGATCCCCGGCTGGCACGCCTGCAGGGGGCACCAGACCCCAGGCTACAGAGACAGGTGTCACGGGAGAAGGGACAAGATCCTCGCTTAGCAAGGCAAGGAAGACTTCCACCTGAACAAACCGGGGAGCCTACTGTTAAAGCTTCCACAGAGAAGGTTGCAGAAAAGTCTGAACCAACCAAATTGGCTCCCTACGATCCCAGATTGTTGTCTGGTAGCTTGAAGTCAAGTTCAGGAGCCAAGTCAACAAGTAACCCTCCAAGCTTACCCCCGTACGATCCAAGAGCAATGAACAAAACAAGTGGTAGTGGACCCTCGGCAAGTGGTGGTACTTCTCAACGCAAATTTGTCATCCCAAAGGCAGCTAACACAGGGGAGAGCCAGGTTCGCATGACACGGCAAGGGTTGGACCGCAGACAACATGTAGGTAGCACCGGAACACAAGGAGATACCACTGCCAAGTATAACGCATATAACCGTCCCCGTCCTAGACTGCCTGTTCCAACTGTAACGACGGCGGGTCCTATGGTGTCAAGTAGTGTGCCGTCCACAACTATTCCCACACCAGTCATCTCCATGTATGGTAGTGCAAAGCCACCACCCAACAACCCACAAGGACCGGCTTCAAACCGGCCTAACCAGCCAAAAGATGAATCCCTTAAGGACGTTTTCAAAACATTTGATCCAACGGCTTCTCCATTTGGGATGTAGTTTAGGCTTCACAGAGAAAGTGACAAGTTACTTATGATATACAATAAATGTCTTTCTGCTTATCAACATCTCGTATGCAGTGAACACCCTCACTTCTCAAAAAGAGTGTACAGCAATGTTGATAGTACATGTAGTACTTGTCAAAGACTTCTTCATCAGAGCAACTGATAAGGTCATGAGTTTAATAAATGTATCATATTTATAATTGTATTATTATTGCCTACATATGCGTGCAGTCCTAAGTTCAGTGATGGTTACCACCTGGTTTAAAGATCTCTCAGTATCCTCAAAAGTAGGGTAGAAAGCAAGTGAAACAGTATCTAATCAATCTGAAAATGGACCAAATTGTAATTGTAAGGTACCTGTATTTGGGGCCCAGTATTGCCACCAGGCAGTTGTGGAGTCCAGTTGTCACCTACCTGTTGACCTTTTGTTAGTATCTTATTGCATAACAGAAATGAGAGACTTTACAAAAATCTACATCATTCAGTTTAGATAGCCAGAAGTTGTTTTTTTTAATCAGCAACCCAAATTAATATCAAAACTGTGATTCTGTATACCTAGTACAAATACAACCTGCAAAATGCTGTGTACCATGGTACTGTCACTTGCACTGTTCTCCTCCTATAAAGGTGCAACTGTAGCAACACAATTTTTCATGTAGTTGTACAAATGTTAAACCTGCTAGAGTGTAGACAACTATAATACATCAATGTCTCACTGTTTAGAGCAATCACTGACCAAAAGCCCAAGTCCGTCATATCTTGAGTATTTTGTCTCACTCTGAATCAAAATTATAAAAGATGTTACAAAATGTGAGTAAGAGCTGAGAGTTAGGAATCATTTCAGCATACTGCCAACTTTATAGCGTATGATAAACTACATTATGATTATATATATATAATTTGTAATTGGTCTAGTTTCAGTACATGTGTTGCAGTGTATGTGCTTTGTACTAATAGTAATAGCATTTCTGTCTTCCTCCTAAAGGTGTTTCTTAATAGGTAAACGCTAATATATAAGATATACACTGTTTTGTAGAATGCGTGATGTCAAATCGATATGTTTGTTCATTATTATGTTTAGCCATAAGTATGGCTAAACATATTGTTTTCTCTCATGTTTCTTCTCCTCCTGTCAAATCTTCAAATCGATTCATCTCTGTCATTTTTTGACCAAATGACCTGAAATTTGGTACAGAGGTAATGTAGGCAAAAACCAATGTGCGTTCTTTTCCTTGTTTTGATATTGACCTTGAAAGTGATTTTATCGAGGTTTTTAAGCTATTTTTAGCATATCTTGGCCTCCTGCGCCCTGGTATTTCAACCGAATGACCTGAAATTTGCTGTATATGTGGCTTGAACAAATATTTAAAGGACTACATTCCCATTTTTGGCATACATATATTCAAAACGATTTATTTTGGGCTTTCTTGACAATATTTGCCACTTCTGTCACTTTCAATACTACATATGACCTACAGGTCGTTGACCCCGAGTGCCTTGCACCTGGCCAAGTTGGAAGTTTGCTTACGAGGAGGAAAGACCGGACATAAACATTTAACGTGATTATCGGGAAAACACCATGTTCCCTTAAACTCAGTGGTTAAATTGCAGTTTAGGAAATTCTATAACAGAAAACAAGTTAAATCAATGATTTTGTGAATGTTTATTCTAGCATTAGTTATTCCAGATATTTTCAAACTCCAAATTCTTCAACACAACACGGGAGATCGTTTCTCCTCAGACTGGCGCGACACTCCTGTCAACACGCGTCTCCCGTGATGTGTAGCGTCCACCACCAGGCCTTCCTACATGTCCTACGTACGGGCGTATGGATCGTAGAATTCGGCAAAAAAGGAATGATTAGGCCAGTAGAGTCAGTCCCCGGTAAGGTCAATGATTCGCCCCTTTGCGCTAGCTTGTAACGTTAAATGAATGTACCCTCTGGTGGCCAAACTTCACTGACAAACTTTCTCCCTATTATCATCATGAGCTTGCGTTAGTCTGGTACTAGTGACTATTATGTGCCGGGAGTGTTTATCTATCGCACGCCTTGGAAGGAAGTTCAGCCATGATAAATGGTCGGCCGTTGCGAAAATTTGGAATCCCATGCTGTTGATTTTCGTGATTGAATCTGTAAGAAAATATATTTTTATGTCGTTCATGTTTTTGGGACGGACGCCGGGACGGGGTGAATTTTTTCTATCATTTTCGTCCCGTTAGTAATGCAAATCGAATCGTGTTGCACAAGAGGCAAAACACTAAAACGTGGGTCTTGTGGAGTGTTTTGGAGCGGGAAAATGCTGGATATTAGCGGTGCCGAACAGTGTACATCGTCGCGCGCGGGTGACGCTCCGTCAAAACAAATCCGCTGGTGGTCTAGCGCGGCCACCGAAAATAGGCAGAAACACACAGGAGGACTTAGCACCTTCGTTTATGAGGGCAATTGTGAAAATCTTTTGTTACAAATTGTTAGAACATTGAAACATTTGGATAGATGGTTTGAAACTGTTCTAAATAAAGAGATTTTTGTGTAGTTACGTTCGAAATGTTTCCAACGTATGTGAAATAAGTTCAAATATGCTATAAGTTTCAATGCTAATTGTTTGAACACTTTAGAACTATTCTGACTTAGACATTCTTTTAATCAAAATAGTTCAAACATATTACAAATATTATACTAAAACCCTCTCGGTGACTTTGAATTGACTCAAATATGTTGTTTTTGGTCATTTCCTTCGTCTCCTGTCAAATCTTCATATGTATACTATGGAAAACTTCATTCTTCCCTGGGGTTGATATTTTTTAATTCAATTTTGAACTGGGTTGATTATGCGCAAGAGTGTAATTTTCAGCGGATATTTTTCGACTGGTTTACATGGAAATGGCACGGAATATCCCATTCTTGCAAGGGGAGGATTCTTTAATTATTTTTTAATTTTGAGCTGGAATGATTATGAAAAAGTCCATTTTTTAGCAGAAGTGTATTTGTTAATCAATTAGTGGATATGGTTGTGGACTGGTCCATATTGTGTTGAGGTGCTACTGGAAGACTCAATTTTGGACTGGGGTGATTCATTTTTTTAGTGCAAGTATTTTAGAATGGTCCATTGTTATTTTGGGAGAGTCCATTTTTTGCATGGCGAGGAGTATGGCTAAACATGCTGTATTTGCTCGCAAATGTTGCCTTTCTAGTTTGTTATTGTATCAGAAACCTGGAATTTCTCACACGATTATATATTGTGCGTATTGCTCATTATGTGATAGTCTGATTGAAGTTTTCTTTCATTAAATACTGTTATTCTCTGTATCTGTACAGTTTACACATTGGCCACCACGCTGTCCTTTTTTCTAGATACATGTACATGTAAGTTAATCATCGCACACTTATTGCAAAATATGAGTTGCCAGGACAAGGGCAATATCTTATTACATTTAATGTGAGTTCATTTGATGTCAGAATATAGTGTTCACTGACAAAATGTGCATTCCTAGTGGGACCATTCATTCATGTTATCATCCTCTAGCTGAATGGACGCATATCAACAGTGCAAGAGACAACTTAGTCGTATTTCATCTATTTTCTGTCCTTTTTCCAGACTAAGTGACGCGAGAAGTGAATCTAGCTAGCGTAGCATTTTCCAACTAGAGTTCCACGACCTCATACCTTCAGATGATTTTAACCTTTATGACTGACGTACTGTAAATGCAGAAATGTTCGCGGCGGTTTTGTTTTCACGGTAAACTCTATACCGCGAACTTAGACCACCGCGAAAAGGCTTCGCGTAAGAAGATCCTAATTATATTCTGAAGAGCTGATCTATATATGATCCATATGTTGTTGTTCATTATTACCATATTATCTGTCAAAATCATAACGTTCTGTCTTGTTCACCCTTCATCAAAGAATGTACAAGACATGTGGAACCTATTCAAATACAAATTGTCTCTTTTTAGTATTAAATACATTATGTCAGTTGGTCATACTATAATGATATCTAAACTTAAGTAAGTTACTCTCGTGCCTCAGTCATTTTGCATAAGGCCATACCATCTTAATTTTATGGATGACATCCTCTGGAGTCCCCAAAACTAATGCGAGAGGGCGAGAAAAAAGAGATGATAAACCGGAGGACTACATAGCTGGTATTGCGAATTAAACCACAGAACACAGTGTAACAAACAAACAAGTCTTTATTTGTTGGCATTAGCTCATATTAACGTGCTTTTAACATGAATGATGCCTGGTTTGAAGACCCATATGTAACATTTGGCCGTCCAAAGAAAAAAAATGTGTTCGGCTGTGTACACAACATCACGCCTTCAGTCAGAGCAAAACATCAAACTCTGTAGTCAACCCGGCCAGAGATAATATCATTCAGTTTAATACAGACATGTACAATGATAAGTATTGTCATATCGTGAACAAAATACTACTGGGCTCATGAGGGGCGGCGCCCTCTTCAAATCGCTCCTAGTCACACACATAACAGTTTTGTTGGACAATGTGAGTGTACAGTATATAGTGTATTACGACAAGCCAGCTCAATGCTGCCCCTTTGCGGCGATATGAGTCGGCAAGTTTCAGAGCCTCTTCGGAGGTGATTTTTTTTTGGGGGCGAAAATCAATGCGCGCGCGGATGTCATCCATAAAATTAAGGTGGTGTGGCCTAACATTGGAAGCGCTACAACCAAGTTGCACAACTCACACACATGTACACACACACACACCGACATAAACACACACACAATTTATATAAACTAGATTTCCACGACCCCATACCTTTGCCGACTGATGTAAGCCTGATCAAGTGGCATATCATGAATGTTTTCCATCTATTATGCAAATAAGGACCTGGTTTGCATAAATCATGTCAGATGATCATCTTCTTTACCCAAATAAGTTGTTCAACATATGAGATTCTTATCTTAGCAAAGAAAGATATTGTAGCATTTCCTTATGAATTATGTAAATGAGGCCCTCATGATATATGTCTGATAATGTCTATGTCTAAATAGTCTAAATGTCTATATCTGATAATTGTGTTTATGTCTAAAATCTACTTAAAGTCCCAAATGCTGCAAGAATGAAATCCGCATCATTTACCATTATGGAGTTACAGTATTTTGGCATTAATTATGCAAAATAAGTATTAAGTTGTATAATTGATATCTATCGATATTCCTCTCTTTCTCAGTTACTTATGTCATGTGCATGAGTCCTATGCAGCGGATTTATAAACTTTCCTCATCAGTTAGGCAAATTAGCTACTGATTTTTAAAATTGGCATACGATCTTGTCAATCATCACTTAATCTACATACCAAATATCATGACGATCCATCAACCTCTTCCTGAGTTATTCCCTTTCAAAGTTTGAAACAAAATCGGCTCCTGCAGTTCCGAAAAAGACGCTAGGGGGCCCAAACCTACACAACGTACTCTCCCTCCCAAGAGTTATCAACTACTAAAAAATTATAACCATAGCATGTCCAGAACACGAGACATCAAACCCGGACGTTCCACTGCAGTACCATAGCAAGCCACTAGGGGACCCAAAATCTTATCATTTCGAGGCCTCCAGAAGACCTACCCACATACAAAGTTTGAAGACAATCCATCCAGGCATTCTCGAGTTACATGTATCGTGTACACACACAGACACACACAGACACGCACGAACGCTGACGAAAACATAACCTTCTCGGCGAAGGTAATAAGATTTTCATGACCACGTAGGTGTATTAGACCAAACACGTGTATTCGGATAGGCAACAAAAAGGTTAGGGGGAAGAGAAAGTCGCCTACGCCCATCGTAAATGTGTTATGCTGCGTTCATCTATAGTGACGAACAAACTAGGCCACTGCGATAGGAGGAACCGCTGTTGTGATGAAATACGAATGGGGTTAATATTCAGCTAACAGCAAAGTAGATTAAAAAAAACGTAATTTATATGTTTACATCTGTCATACAGATGCAGTAGATCATTCTGAACCAAAAACACACATACAACACCACACCCAAAATTGCTTCATCTATTATTTAAGACCATCCGTCAGAAGGTGATAGTGGTGACGACTACAGTCCTCTTCATGATCGTGTTCATGTTCGCGACAAGATAGATCACAAAATGCAGCTGATACTGTTTCATCGAGGGCTGTTCTGTCTCTTTCTGTGCGGGACCGTACTTGGCCGTGAAAATGGCACCACACCGTCGACTATGGAAGGTAAGTGTCTTAAGAACTTGTCTTCTTTTCATCCATGGTTTTCCATTGTTTTCGAGACAAGAACATAGTAACGGCGACAGGAAGCCAGTGTATGTACATAGTATAGTGGGTAATAATATGACAGATAGGTAAATGAGACCGTTTGGAAGAATGAAGAGGCCGATTCATTGAGTAGATTTCTGGGCTAACTGAACATTTTGAAGTATATCATGCCAATTAGACCCTAACTTGTCCTTAGACAATCGCAGGATGATAAATAGTAGCTTCGTGACTGAAAATGTGCCGAAGTAGTTTCGGCGGAAGGCCTTCTTGTTGGTTGAGAGTCTCTTGACCCTGTTCATGTAACAGAACTTGTCCATTGAAAATTGGCAACAAAAGACAGCAAATATTGCATAGGGACGCTCTGTACTGATGCTGCTATCTGCACATACACGTATGGTTCTGACTGTCTTGTAATAAATAATGTGGTTTTTGATGCTATTTTCGCACATCGATCAGAGTAGCGGAAATGTTTTTGTTTTTTAAATACAATTTATCGTTTTACTTCCAATGTCGAAAGAAAGTGGACTTTTCCCAATGTTTGTAAATGCGTGGGTCCTGGCCTGACATAACATAGTGTCTTAATATCGATTTTCATCATTATTGCTTTATTTCACAGGAACCAAATACATAGTATACGGAGCCTTTCCAAAAGACCTGTCCAATTTACATATAATACCATTGATTCTGATTCTTTAAAGGACGTCTGACAATTAGGATTTGAAGACAAGATTAAAACAATTCTATTTTCTGTGCCAGAATATTAGGCATGTAGAAATATGTGCCTGTATCATATATCAATGGCTGTTGCAAATGAAGCAATATCTATTTCAAATCGATTAGATAAAACGACGCCTGAAGTCTGACATCAAAAGAAATGTGGAAGACGTAAAAACAACAAACTTTACTTGTGCACAATTTGGTGCTGATATCATGAATCATCAAAAGATATACATGTTAAAATCATTTGTAACACAGTACCACCAAGGCTATTCTAAAACTATCGGTGTAGATTATTACATGTTGGTTAATGTAGCGTGTGGATTATTACAGGTTGGTTAATGTAGCGTGTGGATTATTACAGGTTGGTTACTGTAGCGTGTATATTATTACAGGTTGGTTACTGTAGCGTGTAGATCATTGTGGGTTAGTTAATGTAGTGTGACAGGTAGGGAGATGTCTCTTGGAAACGGACAAAGAGCCCACGTCACCCACCACTCCACCCCTTACTCGTTAGGTTCTAATCAATCCGAAAAAAGGAGACATGTGCCATGTTGCATTCAGTGGCACAAGAGTTCAGTATGTGATATATATTAGCACTTAGCATGGGCACATGATATACATGTTGATGATGATGATATGATAATAGTATCATATAACTAGAAAGGAAAAAGGCAACATTTGCAAGTAAATACAAGATGTTTGCCTTCACTTCACTATTGCTCTGTTTATTCTTCCATAATAGATAACGTTATATGGTGACCAGGCTCTGTCCTGCCACTTGCTGCATTTTATGTAAGGCCACACCATCTTGATTTTATGGATGGCATCCGCGCGCGCATTGATTTTCGCCTGTTCTCAAACAAGAGCTTTGCAAAAAGCTGGCGTTTCATCTACGTGGAAATTAACCTCCTTGGTTTATGAATTAGGTGACTGGTCTTACATGTCGTAAAGTCGTATTGTGCAATGGAGCGAAATGAATTTTCTTCATTATCTATGTTAATTGGGCCTTAATTTGATGTTCACCTTCACTGCATTGGTTTTCATTTCCACATATGCTACTGAACTGCCAAATATTGATAAGATCCGTTTACAGGTTGTCGAGTTATGCGGTACACATAATAACAGAAATGCATAAAAAGCCTGCTATAGCAATATCAACCCTCCTCATTCAGGTGTAGGAACTGAGAGGGTCATCATACTCGAGTATGTGTATTTGTATCTGTACAGTATATGTATGTGAATAGGAATAAATATCACAAGTGATTGTGACACACTATTAGTCAGAAAGTACAAATGCAGTCTGCTCAGTGGCAGGATAGTCTGCTAATGAGTACAAGTGCACAGTGTGCTTTGTGGCAGAAGTTAGTACAAATGCACAATCTGCTCGGTGGCAGAGGATTGTCTCGTAATGAGTTCAAGTTCACAGTCTGTTTAGTGGCAGGATAGTCTTGTAATGAGTACAGGTGTGTACAGAAGTAAAAGCAGTAATAGAAGATTGAGTAACATTTTTATTAGTGCGAATGGTTGTTCTAATTGACCGTAAAGTTTGATTTAGTAGGCTTTGGTCCAATTCTGTGGCAGCTGGGGACTGCAGCAGTCACAACTGAAAGAAAAAGCAAAAAAAAAGGTTAGACATCTGATGCCAACTGAACATATCTAATATTTCAAAATTGGCTTGAATTGATTGGAGCAAGGAGGTTGAAAATATAGAAGGGGTAGCTACTTGATTGGAGGTGCAAATTGTCACTGTGACAATGATACGATATCGTGCTGATACCTGTGTGTTCCTAACTTCCAAAGAGTCTAATCTGGTGAAACGGAGTCAAACTTGCATCAAAAATCCTGATCCCAACTGTAACACAAATGTTTTGCAATCTATCTCAAAGTATACCTGATCCTGGCAGTACCATTTTTAAAATAACTAATAAGTAATACTAGCTACGTCCAACGCTCATATTCTTGATCTACAGCGCTAGCCCTATGGTTGAAAAGCACAAAAAAATGAGAATCTAAGTTTACATACAGTATGTCAACACAATTTGTAAAATTACAATATTTACATACACCTATATCACCCAGCATAGTAGTATCACATACAATTCCTTAAATATAAAAAAAATAAATTCTTTCAGCAGTTCAGTAGTGGTTTGAAGAAGTACTGCAACATGATTACTAAAAGAACAGATCTTCCTACCTGTTTGAATGGATCTACTATAGTCTACTAAACTAAAGGAGGAAAGAAATGATTCACAAAGCATTTGGGAAAACGTGAGTGCATGAAGAAACAACACTATGCCCCCCTCCCCCAGCCACTAATTTGTTTACAAAAACACAGACACGAGGCTATCGTTTTGTGCAGAATACAGAGTAAAATAAGCCCCCAAATTACGTTGCAACAACACCAGAGGTCTTTCCCCTGGTCAGCGAGAGACCGTGTAAACAGCAGGCTAAATTATTTGACGACGCAAGTTTACTCCGTTTCGCTAATTATATGCACTGACTATAATCTGTACGGTAACTCGAACGAGTTATTTTTTTAATACCAGGGACGTCCTGGGTACATAATTCTCGATCTACATTTACCTGAATACACATACAGATGGACTAATGTTACCTATACGCAACTATAAGGCATATAAGATGAGATATCTATGTCCTACCTTAGCGTTTGTTCCAAAATGGTGGACCAAACTGTTCGAGAGCAGAATGGCGACATGGTGTTCTGTCGCCCTCTGGAGTGGTCACCAAACGCGAAGAACCAATTCAAATAACGCCAAATGAAATAAATAAGTTTAAAATCCCTTAATATCGTTGAATAGAAATAATAGTCAGAGATTTAATTACATTATAAAACATATTATAAATCTATCTATAAAAGTTTAATATGTAGATTCAATTAATGTACTCAGCTTTTTCCATTGATCAGTTGCAGCGTTTGCATGCGGTTACATGTGTGACGTGCAATTCTAGACTGTCTGATTTTCTTGCTCCTTTGCCATATAAGGCAGAGACTGAACAACAAATTTAGACGGTCTTGCCATATAAGGTCTTATTGTGTGCGACACAGTGTTGAACCAAGCAGCAAGCAGCAAGGTAGCAGGGTCTAGCGGAACGACTGCAAGGTAAAACTCATCTTATTGCGTTTCATCGCGAAGGCGATGAAACGCAAAAACAAAATTACCTCTCCGAGGCTCCACGGAACTCCGGAACTTGCCGACTTATATTGCCGCAAAAGGCCAGCATTGTGCCGGCTCGTAAAACTCGTTAAGTACTACCACAAAATATATGTCAGCATCAAAGTTCACAAGAAAACTGGGAGCGTAATTGTGGATTGTGCCATCGACGTTGGCAGGGGGTTTGTTGCGTTTGCACAGTTGTACGAGAGACTCGCGGTGGCCAAGACAATTTCAAAGACGTCCTATTCAGAGTGGCTCTCACACGTTTCTTTTGCAACGATGAGAGAGGAGTTTAGGCATTGGTATAGAGGTATCCAGCAGTGAGATTTGTAATTGTGAACCATGGAAATTGCTAAATATGGAGTTCAATGCCACGTATGTTGAAACTGCCTTTATGAGTATTGATATTGTCATTACAGTCATATATCATCCAGTCATTGGAGCAAATTACCTTCCACTAGTTTACTTCTTTGATCGTTCTTATCAATATATCAAACATCGATCACTTGAGCCGAGTCTGCTATGATGAACAAGACAATGTACCTCCTGCAAATAAAGACTTGTTGTTTGTTTGATACACTGTGTTCTGTGGTTCAATTCGCAATACCTGCTTTGTAGTCCTGTGGTTTAGCAGCAGGTTTTTTTTTGCTGGATTTTCCTTTTTTCCGCCCGCGCGCATTAGTTTTGGGGTCTCCAGAGGATGTGATCCATAAAATTAAGATGGTGTGGCCGAATCGAACATCACAGGCCAGGGTGTCTGTTACACACTCGGTAACCATGGTGACAGCCGCTGGTCATTGACCTTATTTGCTTGGAGAAGAAAAAGAAACGGTGTAGATCAATATATTTCCCTTCCATGAAGTTAAACAAGAATGCCTAAACGTTAGAAATTCCAGCAGATATGAAAACACATGCTCATCATGCTCATCCCATATCACATGTAGTATTTGTAGGGTAGATTAGTCTCAAAGAATGGTTGCTAGCGGAAGATGACACACGTTGTACATTGTACACTTGTTGTGCGATAAAGTTTACACATGTACATACTACATTGTACATCATTTACATCTTGACGCGAGGATTGGTAACACGGTTCACTGTCATTGCCTACAGACCAACCTTGTCAGCAAAGTGATGGCTGGAAGGCGTACGGCTCCTCGTCAATGTACCTCGTCGTTGACGAAGACAAGAAATTTGCGGAGGCCGAGAAAACGTGTCTGTCCAAGGGGGGACACCTTGCCATGGCAACTGATGATGCTGAGTTCCACCTGCTCATGCGGTTATCGGACGACGTTCTGGACAAAGACGTGTGGATCGGGGTTAAGAAACACCAGGTAAATGATGATGATGATGAAGGTTTTTTTTCCAGTATTCAGAGGTGAACAGACTAGCATGGTTCCAATGTTGGTCCCTGTACATTGATCCGACATTCACATTAACGAACTTGATTGAGACATTTCAAAAGTCTTCACTTTGCCTTTACTATGTTCAACAATAAATTTACGGTCTAAAAACAAAATGCTGCAACCATGTACTATTGATTTAATATTCATATCAAAGTTCAGAGTGAAAGAAAGACATCTACTTTCTATTGGACATTGTAGTTGCCTGGAGTTTAAAATTCCACCACTGGCCTCCCCCGTGGATGGTTTGTTGATCTAGTCTGTGTTTTCACAGCCGACTATCTTCTGCATGCACAAATTTCTCAATTGTCCATGTTGACAGCGATGTCGCCTTATACATGAAAGACATAGCGATACCATTGATATACAACTATCAATTCAGTTTGGTCCATACATGCTTTTGATATACATAAATGTATAACTTGGAGAGGGAAATTTTCATTAAGAACACTGAAAATTGCACCCAGTTCATACTAGGCTTCGCGTATCCGGATATATCTGGATTCAGGGCAGATCCGGATATATCCCTTTGCGTTCATACCAGGGTTAGTCGAATCCGGATCTGCATACTCCTGTCCAAAATTAGATCCGGATCTACACCGCTAGATGCCGCTTGGTAAAGTCAGACAGGTCAAAGGGTAGAATTGAGTAGAGACTAGAGTAGAGTAGAGTAGAGTAGAGTAGAGTAAAAATGTATGTAGTAGAGTAGGGAAGATTGTTTCGGCCAGGTAGTAACCCCGTATAAGTCCAGCGTCTGGCCGCACGGTCCAGGTCCTGGCCGCACGGTCTCAGCTCCTGGCCACACCCTGTACATCACAAACCACCACCCCCACCTGTGGGTCCGTGTACTGGTCCCCCACACCCTGTACATCACACACCACCACCCCACCCCTGTGGGTCCCACATGCATCTTCTGACCTCACGGAGCAGCTCCTGGCCGCACTACATCAAAAGCCGAAAATGTTACAAAGTTGCCCGTTTTGAGTAAATTGCGTCACGAAATTCAAAATATTATAGCGCAGTCTTCTTCTCTGACGGAGTTTGACGGCCCCAGACCCGCTACTTTTTGAGATTACCCCGTCCCTCCAGTCGTGCTACTATCCTGAATAGAGGGGATACATACATACAAGCTAGGTGGGGAGTGATCTGGCCGTTTTACAGAATACAAATAACGCGATGTTAAATCTTTGATACAGATAGCATTCTTGCCCGTTCTCACTAACTTTGTCCATTGCCCGGTTCTTCTCCTTGGGTCAATTAGGGCCTATGAGACTTCAGCGCTATTTTGCTGAAACAGTGCCGATATAAAAATTTTTCTCCACAGCAAGTAAATTTTATGGATGACATCTTCTGCAGACTCCATATTTAGTGCGCGCTGGCGAAGAAAAACAAGGCGGGCAAAAAAAAGACATCCACATTTTCCAACTTGAATACCATAAAGCATGTAAGAAGAATTGAAGCGATATAACACGGTATTACAAGTCAAATAACTAAATTATGGATTTAGAACCGGGTCTTATACAGACCCGGTTCTGAATCCTGCAAGACGGCAGAGACAAGGTTTCCGTATACTGGGCACGGGAGTCTCCTGAGTCATGAGGCAGACTGACGGTGACTACCTGTCGCTGGCTCTGCTCACTTTTCCTCAGCTGAAATTCTCTAGCTCTCCACTATTGTTGTCCTGACTGTCTGACCGAATTGCCGTGCCTTAGAAGTCACCCGTCTTTTCATTCTGTCTTCAACATACAGTAAGACAATGGTCTACTCGAACCGCATTTAGTTACTTCATCTGACCCTGTAATCGAATTTGTGAGTAGTTTACTTCATTCAAGAATAGCACATTGGATTACACGTTGTTGATAATAATGGCACAGCAATAACAGACTATATCCACTAAGTTTGGCATGAGAGCTGCACTGTGTCTTCCTGTAAGTTGATGACGACGAGCAATCTTATTACAGCTTGCGTATACAATAATTGTACAACGCATTTGTACGGAGTTTTCACCATTTTTACATGTGCAAATGCCTTTTTATGGCATCTAGAACGTTTTTGCGATAGAACTGACAGTAGTTTGCGACATATTGTACTACTTCAGGTATGTTGACTATTGCCGAAGGGTATCAAAATCAGGCGAAATCAATGCGCGCGCTGATGTCATCCATAAAATCTACATGCTATGGCCTTTGTACTTTTGGTCAAGACTCAGCTATAGGGAAATTCTGTTATGGTTAAACCAAATAGCTATTAATAATTCTCTTTAACAAGGGATTATACATGAAAAGTTACTTATTGTATTCTCGGCAAAACTGTCGTTGTGACCGAGGACGAAGCCGGTATTGTGATTATTCAAGATCCTTCAGCGCCGTTGTCAGCTCCGGTCATCGACCCCATTTTCCGCCATTCCACATCGAACGTCGGTACCATTATGCTAATTCCGCGGGGGTACCATTTTAGTTAGCTTCCTCAAATTACGTCTATATTTGATAAACACTTGACCAATGTTTATTAGGGTCAACAGTTATATGGCTTAATACGAATGAAAAGCTCTAATTGACCAAGGACGTTATCCCTATGTAATGTCCTTGGAATCATTACCCGTAGATTGTTATAATTGCCTGTGGAGGACGAATCTCAAGCTTTCTTGACACATACAGTACATGCACAAGGGTCAAATACATGAGAATCTTTTATCTATTTATTGGCGACGCCTCAGGGGCGAGCCAAATTGATATATATTGTGTGCAGTTTGTAAGAATTCTAGGAATTGCACAGGAATGTGAAAGTCTATGGGACGATAACTCAAGAATGCCTAGATGTATTGTCTTCATATTTTGTAGGTGGGTAGGTCTGTAGGAGACCTTTAAATGATTGGATTTTGGGCCCCCTAGCGACTTTCTATGGTACTGCAGGGGAACTTTCACTTTTCAGATCTCGTCTTCTGAACATGCTATGGTCATGATGTTTTAGTGGTGGATAGCTCTTTGTTGGGAAAATATGTCCTGTAGATTTGGACCCTCTAGTGGCTTATTTTGGAACTGCAGCAGCTGATTTTGTCTCAAACTTTGAAAGCAAATAACGCAAGAAGGGGCTGACGGATCATCATAATTTTTGCTGTGTAGATAGCTTTAGTGATGGTTTCTATAATAATATGCCCATCATGCAAATTCATATATGATTTGCATAATTAATGAGTAAAATTTATAAATCAGCTGCATTCCATGTAACTGAGAAAGAGATAAATATCGATAGATATCAATTATGAAAATTGATATTTAATTTGCATAATTAATGACAAAATACTATAAATCCATAGTGGTAAATGATGGGATTTTATTTTTGCACCATTTGGAAGTTAAGTAAATGTGGCCACTATTAGACACAAATCTTGCATATGAGGGCCTCATTTACATAATTTATGGGGAAATGGTACGATATCCTTTTTTGTGAAAACAAGATTTTCATACATTGGACAACTTGTATTGTTTGAGTAGAGAAGATGATCAACTGGTATGATTTATGCGAGGTCCTTATTTGCATGTGGGCTAAAAACGAAAACATTAACAAAGATCACCGTCGCCATGGCAACATCTTTTTATGTTGCCAATCTTGTTTTCATTTTGCCCCAAATCCCGAATGGTGGAATCTGTTAAGCAGCGACTTAACTTTTGGAGTTTATAACGTAGTGCTGCCATCTATCGACAGAGCCAACTGTCTGCCCCAATGGAAGAAATATCAGGCCTTCAAAAAAAAGAGCAATGCGTGGTCTGTAACGTTTTCTCCGCCTGTTTAACGCCGTGTGAACATGCATTTATACTGAAGTCTATAGTAAAGAATTGTGCTGGTGTTACCTATTGTCGTATTTGTCCTTCTACTGTACTAGTTTCTAGTGCTCTACCTGACGAGCATTGATAAAAAAAAACATAAATTGTCCAAAGTGTAAGCAGTCTACAGGCAAAAGATAGTAAAGGTATGTTTATTCTACTGCTTGCTTGACGCGGTTGAACAAAACCAGCCAGTTGTGTAGCCAATAGTGCGCAAGGCATGACGATGTTTTCACGTGCGAAAATGAAGTGTCGATGCGGGAGGTCGCTGGGTTTCATCATACCTTCCTCTCGAGCTCAAATCAGTAAGAGTTTCAAGCCAATTTCAGGCTTTGTATAAAGGAGAGTCACGACTAAAGGATAATAATTCTGTCGTTCTTTATCCCTCATGAGAGCTGGGTTTTGCATACTCGATATGTGAAAATGACCCAAAGTGGACGCTTGAACTGGTAGTGTACGATAATCTGTATCGCTACTTTAGGGGCCAGACCTCTCCCCGCCTAGCTCATGTGTAGTCTCCATATGTACTCTCCAAGCAGAGGTTGGTGGGAAGATTGTGACCTTTTTATCCACGGAGAGAGCCGACAGAAATCGGGGCACAGGATCTTCCCCACCAAACCTCTGCTTGGAGAGTAGCTTATATGTATCGCCTCTGCTCAGGGTAGTAGCACGACGGGAGGGACGGGGTAATATCAAAAAGTAGCTATAGCGGGTCTGGGGCTGTCAAATTAAACTCCGTCAGAGGACGGGTAAACATATCAACCGAGGACTGCGCCATAATATTTTGTATTTTGTGACGCACTTGAGATTCAGATCTGGATATCAGAAGCTGCACCAGATTCAGATCTGGATATCCGGATACGAGAAGCCTACTATGAACGGGGCCGGCGTTAGAGTTTGGAGACCTCATATCTTCACAGAACCGAACTCAAATTGTCACTATCGGTTTGTATCTAGCTGGTGCCTTACGCGGGAAGGGCTGCTTTACCGGATGTCCAAATTGATTTATAGAGAATTCAAATACAGTATAGAGAAACTCAAAGTAAATCAGTGCATAACTCAATTTAGAAATTATGTAAATTGCTTCATGTACCCATCTATTGATTGCTTGGTATGTCCTGTAGTTTGACTATGTCATCCCTAAATCTAGCAGCGCTTTCACTCAGGTCAGGCCTCTAGAAGTAGAAGCCTGGCCAACACCTCTAAGCCAGGAGAAGTGAGAACATCCTGATCCTGTTGATTGATGCATATGTGCTAACATTGACCAGTTATTGTCAGAGTGACAACTGTATGTTGCCATGGTGTTGGAGGCTGTGATGACAGGTTTCCATTGCGACATAATCCTGGGCTCCTATTGGAATGACTGTCATAGCGATAAAGAATCCGGAGCTTCCATTGGTGGTAGCCTGGAGTCCAGCCTTCTTAGCTTTAGTCCGCTACCCAAGCTCGACTCCAGGCTACATTGGTGGTTCTTGGAATGGGAATGGTTTTCTCAGGAGTTAGAGGTGTATGGCCACAAGCTGGACGCCAGTTTGGAAATGTGATCCTAGCGTAACACAGGCTAGTATCTCCTGCAGAATGAGAGTGGTGACAGCAGTGGCGGTGGAGAGCGTGATGAGGATGCTACACCTGTGTTAAGGCACTGCGATGATACTCCAGTGCCATTCTTATCATGGAAGGACGGACAACCGGACGGGTCGGGCAGATGCGTCAGAATAAAGAAGGGGGACGGATATGAGGTTAAAGACTGTTCGAACAATAACCGGTTCATCTGCGAGTGTGTCGGTAAGACCCATTAGCGTTATACGTCTTAGATAAATATTGAAATGATTAGCATTTGCTACCTGTTTATTACACCTACTTGGTTATCCGGATGGACTATGGAGATACTTCGTAATTCACTCGTTCTCATTTAAATGTACACATTTTGTAACTTCCGTTACCGTTTGAAGTAAGACGTTCCTGACATTAAGATTTGCCACACATAAGATGCCAAACTGTCGTTTTTATGACGACTCAAAACTTTTCTGGCTAGCGTTTATAAACGACAGTTTAGCATCTTATATGTGACATATCTATATGTCAGAAACGTCTTACTTCAAACGGTAACGGAAGTTACAAAATGTGTACATTTGAATGAGAACGAGCGAATTATCTCATAATTAATCGTCATACTTTATGGTATGTAGATAAGTTATCATTGACATAGTTAGATGCTAATTATGTAAATAAGGCGCTTTTTAATAACTTTTGAGGATATTTTGTAAATCCACTGTGTCTCATGATAGGACTTTTAAACACCTGGCATATGTAACTGAAAAAAAGAGAGTAATATTGATAGACATTGATTATGCAAATGAAGACCTAATTAAAATAATTGATGTGGAAACACTATAATACAATAGTGGTATACGTAAATAACAAGATGTTTGGACAACTTGTGTTACTTGCGTATCACAAGATCGTCAACTGATGATATTTGGAAATGATGACATTATTAGCATAGTCAATGAGAAACTTAATAATACATCAGTCGTAAAGGTTATTATCATTTGGCGAATGTATGAGGTCATGGAACTCTGGTTGATAACTTATGGTGTATCCAAAACTTCTGCAGTCATTTAACTCGTGAGACGTAGGCTTTAATGCGCTGTTTGAAAAATCAACTATGACCTTCGTTATGCTATGGTCCCATTTCCAAACTTTCGCGAGGCCCGGCCTGGCAGTTTGTGGTAACGAAAACTTATACTAAAAGACGACAAAAGACACAAAACGTAAAACATTACTCCGAACAATAAATTGTGTATTTTCTTTATATGTATTTCTTATTTATCATTTTCGCATTTTCAAACAGCCCGGCCGGGCCCCGGATTGGAAATGGTATCGTAGCATAAAGAAGGTTATGTTTTCGGGTACTTGTGTTTGTGTGTTTGTGAACAGCATAACGCGAGAAGTTTATGATATTTGGTTGGTAGGAGTTGGCAAAAGGAAGAAACGATTTGATTGTGGGCCTCTAGTGGTATTCTACGGTAATGCAGCGGAACTTCTGGTTTTGATATCTCGTATTCTGGATATGGTAGATCTTGGGGCAGAGAGTAAGTGGTTTATTTGGGGCCAAGTGACCTTCTTCGGAACTGCAGCGTTTTCTTTTGTTGGAAACTTTTAAAGAGGATAGTTCAAGCAGAATTGATGGATTGCCTTTTTATGATAGTGGATGAAGGTTTATGAATTTTGAATTGTGTTTTCTAGTGCACGGACTATAAAAAAACGAAGCATAACACAAATTTCACATCCAGATATCAGCACTTTGTTATCCTTTTATCATTCCGTTCAATCGGCATTTGTTTTAGGGAAAATACAAGAGGAGTCTATCTGTTATAAGCCTCCTACAACAACAGCACCACCGACAACAACCCCACGCCCTCCCACAACTACACCCATATCAGCAAAAGACATGGCTGCTGCGTTCGCCTCCGGTGGCATTGGTGTCACGGACTCCGCTAGCTGGGAAGACTTCCTGGAGTGGAAGAGTGGCGAGGCCCTGCCTCCTGGATACGACAAGAACGAGAGTCCTCGGAAAGATGGTAGAAAACAAACAAACAAACAAGCAAACAAACAAGCAAACAAACAAAGAAACAAAGAAACAAAGAAACAAAGAAACAAAGAAACAAAGAAACAAACAAAATAGACAAACAAACAGAATTGATGAGAAACGCATCCTGTATGCAGTGTTTGTTTGGATGCCCAGGTAGCTCAATTGGAAGCAGCCCACACTTGATCACACTTAGTTGGTAACTGGGAGACCCAGGTTCGAATCCGGGGAAGGGCATCCTGGTTGGAGCTGCATTCGTCTTTCGGAAGGGACGTAAATGGAATGCATGTTAAAAAAAGGCACTACAACAGCCTTGTTACCGAGATGGGTACCTACTGGTCTACTGCCTGCTTCAGATAAATATTTGTTTATAATAGCTTTGGTCAATGAAGTTCAAAGTAACGCTGTTTAGCCATAGTCGATGCTGTAGGGCTGTTGTGAATTAGGATTTTACCATGGTCAATACTGACCGACGGAGGCCATATATATAGAGGACAGAATCTGCTCTTATGTGATTTATGTTTCTATACTGTCTCGTATTGATATCAGTACGTAGTTAACTCTAACTCTGGTACCTCTTATCAGGTGCATGGATGGACGTTGCAACAGGCGTCTACATTAAACGAGTTGATTGGCTTTCAGAGGAGAGTGCGGTATGGTTCATCTTACTTCGGAGAATTCCTTTGCTTTTGTGTTGTTGATCCAATGGTAATGGACGAATATTAATTGTTAAGCTCGCCAGAATGACTGCATTCATATAAACGTATTTTGATCTATGAATTCTAAACTGGCCCCTTGAAGTAGATGGCGATAGCTGAGCGACCACAGAGCGACCACAATTGCATTTCATAATTTTCAGTATAACATTCGTTGAGCGATTTGTCAAATATTTGGTGCTCCCACAGGCGGTCGCTAGGGCCCCAATTCCACTAAACGGAGATCGAGCTGTGACGTCACTGCAACCTTAATTGAATTTGTGCAACCTTTGACTTCATAATTGAAATATCATGCAAAATGTAAAAGTATGACTGAAAAGACAACAAAACACACAAAGCGTAACAAGATTCGTTTTTATATTTCATCCGTTATATGGATGCAATATATTGTTTTCTCTCATGTTTCTTCTTCGCCTTCTTTTCCTGTCAAATCTTCAAATAGGTTCATCACTGTCATTTTTTGGCCAAATGACCTGAAATTGGGCACAAAGGTTGAGTGGGCAAATACCCCGGACGTTTTTTCCTTCTTTTTCTTGATATGGGGCTTTAAAATGATTTTATTGAGTTTTTTTGCCATATTCAGACCATAACTGAATATTTGGGCCTCCTGTGCTCTTTAATTACAGCTGAATGACCTGAAATTTGCTATGGGGGTAACGTTATATGACCAATTAACGTCCGATTTATTCAAAACGTTATTTATCTTTAAAAAAAAACACGCGGGCAGAGCCAAATGTTAAACCAATGGGCAGAAATATAAGCTCTTCTAACAAGAAAAATGCATGGTCTGTAAGTTTTCTCCGCCTGTTTAACGCTGTGCGAGCATGTATTTGTACTGGGGTATATGATGTAGAATTGTGCTAGGCTTACCCATTATCGTCCACTTCAGTCTTTTCCCTTCTGGCGCTATGCTCGAAGAACATAGACCAGAAAAAATGCACAGTAACTGTCGAAAGTAGTCTACAGACAAATGACAGTTAAGTCACTATGTTTGTCCCTCCGCTTGCCTGACGCGATGGAAGAAAACAATGTTTGTGTTGTGAATTTCCCCGACATCTGCAGCACGTGGCGTTCACGTGATAAACGCATGGCCATGATGCTATGCCGTGCAAAAATGTATCATCTGAGCGGGGGTCGCTAGGTTGTATCGAACCTTCCTAAAACTGGTAAGAGTTTCAAACCTAGAATCACCATAGATAGTCTGAATGTTAAAGAAAGGTTTAACGTCAGCTACGTTTAAAAGAAACTAGCTATCGTGTAAGTTAGAAAAACATGATGAAGTACGCGGTGTCGAATTACATATGAAATACGTCATGCATGACGCTTCCGTGCAACTTGTTGTTACTGGTTCAGGTGTTTATTCTGTTATGTCGCTGGACCTAAACTTGCATTGTTTTGTATAAAAGAGAGAGATGGCTAAGGATCATACTTATGGCGTTCTTTGTTGCTCATGAGAACAGGTTTTGGCATAATGCACCGCGACATGTGAACATGACCCAAAATGGACGTAAACTGCTAATGCACGTAAATAGGTCATGTTACTTTACATAGAACAAATGCTCAAAGAACTATGTTCGTATTTCTGGCATAAACCACTTCAAAATACGATTTTTTGATTGCCATACATGGTAACATTGTCAGGTGGACTAATTCGGTCAGCCAATGAGAGAGCACCTTACAAAACGCTCATGCATTTTTAAAACTGGATCTGATTGGTTGAAATAGTCAATCCAATTAGGAGCACTAACTCTTACCATAGAGATAAGCATTAGTGGTTAAAACAACTTCACTGCCTCCAGACTCCCGTCCTTGTGATGTAAATACTGTTTCATACTGAAGTTATGTTCAATTGAGAAGGTTCAAAATTTACGCCTGCATGAAGAAAACTTTTCTTGTCGTGTTTCTATCATAAATGTTATGGTTTATATTCCTCTCTGTATATATATATATATATATATATATATATATATATATATGTATATATATATATACATACATACATACATACATACATACATATATATATGTATGTATGTATGTATGTATGTATGTATGTATGTATATACATACATACATACATACATACATATATATATATATATATATATATATATATATATATATATATATATATATATATATATATATATATATATATATATATATACATATATATATATATATATATATATATATAGCGATGGCTTGTTTTCTTGTTTTCGCTAAGAGTACACCAAGAGTACACAAATGCTCATCTCCCTGCAAGTGGTTGTTTTTTTTGTAATTGTGGTATCACTGGTACTGTATGTGTCAGTATTACAGTATGGAAAAAGCATCAGAAATTTACAGTGTGTCCAGCATATTTTTTTTGCACAACTTGAGTTGGTTCCGAAGAGCTGTCCGCTGCGTAATTCAAAATCTTATGGACCACAGATTGCGGAAATTCTTCCGCAGAAGAAATCTTTGGCAAGGTTGTAGTTGTTTACATTCTGAAATTTGTATGATATTTGTTGGTCCATTCGCCGCTGGAAGAGTCCATTCTTGTATGCTGGGAAGATTTGTTAAAATTCGATTCTGGACTTGGGTTGAAAAAAGTCAATTTTTTGTGAATGTGGGGAGGGAAATGGATCAAATATGTTGTATTTGCTCTCGCAAATATTGCCTTTCTAGTTTTAATCTATGAAATCCGTTGAGCACTGTCAACTTTTAGCTCGCAGCGCGGTCGTCGCCCGAAGCATTCGCATCCTATAGTGAAAAGGGGGTTTTAGGGTGGACAGGGCTAGTCCTAGGGGGGAAAAGCCGTGTTTCCGGTTACCCAACCAACCAACCAACCAACCAACCAACCAACCAACCAACCAACCAACCAACCAACCAACCAACCAACCAACCAACCCTAGCCTTTATTTTGGTCGACCACTAGCAGGAGACATAAAATTTTCGATGTGATGCCTGAGTGCATTAACGTCGGGTAACATAAATTCGGGATTTTTCCGATAATGGTTGACTGAAATCAATCTAGCAGAACAATAAACCATCCTTTTTTTCTATAATTCTGTCAGTATCATGTACTATCTTTGCACTAATCATATATATGGTAGATTTTGTCTCTAGTCGTGCTGACACCATAATATTTCAACTTGAAACTACCGTCCGCCGCACGCACAATAACGGTGCTGTCGGACAGGGGGGCACATTAATTCGGGAGAGAAGATTCGTCTTGAATATCTTACCGCTAATCACATTTTATACAGCAGCTATTCGTTCCATCCTTGGCTTGAGGAGAGTGCTATGGATATAGACGTGTCCAAGGAAAAAAAATACACGAAAAAACGGCCGTACCGCACACATCAGGCCAGTTCGGGAACAACCCGTGTGTTGAGTCGGTAGAACTTCACTCAAAGTCGGCCCATCGTCATCATCGGGCAACGTGTAACGTTACATTATTCATGGAAAGTTAGCTGGATGCCGTAGCAATGGTAATACTACTATGTCCATGTGTTCCTTGTTGTGTTAGGAGCAAACTTTGAGGAAAATATCTTCCTGAGTCCACTATCACACGCAGCATTTAGACAAAAAAGTGTTCCTCACAAACCTTTGTCGTCTGCTTGACAACAGGATTCTGGTTAACAATATGGCGGCGGGAAAATACACGTGCCGTAGGTTGTAGCAACAGAGAGGAGTTTTGATGATTGATCACACTTAGAATCCAGTTGCAGGTTAGCAAAAGAGATTGTAATAAGTTGTCTTATAAATAATTGTGTTTAGCAGGCAGGAGATGTGACATTTGTCTTATAAACCAGCGAACAACCGTGCTGGGTGATTCTCCCACGAAGCCCCCAGACTCTGTCAATAAGGGACGGAGAGTTTTTGACGTCGCCAACTTCTAATGCATGGTTATCGAAGCTTTTCAGCCAGTGTTCTGAATACGTTAGTCTATCTGCTTTGCATTGCTGGCGTTATAACTGATTTTGCATGTAGCACATATCCCTAAATACGCCGTTTTCGAAAAATCGCGAATTTAAGTACCCCGCGAATTTATGTTACCCAACGTTACATTTCGCGAGTCACTCATTACACATAATATTCTATATTATACACGAGTGTCGTGAGTATTTCTCTCTCGATATATACCATAGTTGTATGTGATTGCGATATGCAATATTCATGTCTATGAGTAACTCACGTCATACAATGCACGTGCAGTGAGTGACTCACAATATTTGTAATGACTGACTCACGAAATGAAATATGAGCATAATGACCGTGTCAGTTCCTACACCTGAGTGAGGAGGGTTGACACGGTAGCCTTCGCGTGGATTTGTTTAGGGTGGATGGCAGGTTGCGAATCCGACACCCACATACTTTGAGCATCCGTCTTCTGCAGCGCCACCAATTCGAGGGAGACGTGCTGGTTCTGGTTGGGATGCTTGCAGCGAGCTGCCGGATGACTGTTACGCTCGAGGTCCGCCTTGATTATGGCGGCCCGCCTGGCGCTGCTCTCGTCCGCCAGTTGAAGACAACTGCCGTTGGAGACTTGTACCTCTAACCGAGGGGGGAAATACGTGTAAAGTGCCTTTCCCAATGGCACAACGACGGGGCGCAAGTTCGGACATGTCTCTGGGCACAACCCGGGATCGATCCCGGGTCCCATTGTTTGACAGCTGCGCCCTCTACCACTTACGCCACACGACGCCACATAAACATTCTGGCCACCAACTACATAAATAACATAAACTAACAAAGTGTCAATTTGAGTTACAAGCATACGTAAATGAATGAAACAGAAAAAAAATGCAATTCTAAACTAGCATCCTATGCATAAAGTAAAGCAGATTTCAATTGAAGAGATATCGAAGAGGCAAAGTAAATGATTTTGATCGATTTTAATCATAGTATAGGTACTCACTGCCAACAGATGCCTGTTGTCATACTTAGTAATCTGAAAATGTTGTCCACATTATGATGACCAATAACACCCCCGTCTGTTTCCAGAATCTATCCATGACGGTTAACTACAATCTAGCCTGGGCTGATGAACGTCTGACAGGGGCCGTGCCGTCAGGCTGGATGCCTGTCTCCTCGAGCCTCGTCTGGTCTCCTGCCCTGATGTTCGGTAACAAGGTCAGGATTATTTACCCCATTGCCCTACTTACATTAAAGGAGCCCAAAGCAATTTCAGAACGTTAGAAGTAGGGTTTTCAAATTCAATTTTCTATCCCATTGCATATCGACCGTCATGGAGCAGGGATGCGATGTCATCGTGTGGTAAGAACTAATTGAAAATCTGGGCGCAGATTTTTTGGTGGTTCCAATATATAAAGGACCACTTGTGTGGCTTGTTTCTGTGCTCTTTTTAAACCCCCGAAGTACATAATCATGATAGAAATGTGTTGATATGAGCAAGTAAATGTTATGATACAGATTGCCATATTTATCCAGAATATTTCCGGTTTTAATGTTCTGAAATTGCTTCGGGCTCCTTGAATGAACGGTTACCTCTCCTCGGCAAACTATGGCCATGGCTCCTTAGATACACAATAAATTATTTTAGCACGTTCTGAAAATGCCCAAATTTATCTTTTTACTTTGAGGAAGCCACTGTTTTCATCTTCTGTAAATTACAAAATCATGTCTATCGCCCCCAATTGTTCATTACTACAAAACGCTTCAATTCCTGATTTTCTTCTAATGTCTTATTATTGAAATCAGGCCTTCATTCGCATACTTGATATCTATCGACATTCCTCTCTTTCTCAGTTTCATAATGTCACATGTTTGAAGTACAGTATTACGTATTTCGCCATCGGGTGGGGAATTCAGACATGCGCCTTTAATTTTTTTTCGTTATATCGCATTATTTGCTTTTTGCACATTAATGAAGTTTATTACATTTTGTCAGTTTTATATCTTCCTCATTTGAATAAACAAAGGTCAGGAGAACTGAGGGGATCATCAAGCCGAGAGTGGGAAGTTCCGGCGTCATCGATGAGGTGGACGTGTCATTGAAGATGTGGCTACACAGTTCGGGATTCGTCTTTTTTGAGATGACGTAAGTATGTCAAGTGTAAAGATTAAATCGTTTTGTGAGTGCCCTGATTTTCCTTAGCCTGTGTATTATGCTAAGGTCACAAATAATGATCAAAGCTACAAACGTAGTTTCGCACAAATTGATATCTATGAAGTGGCCATAGTTATTAGAAAATGATTTTTTTAAGGTAAAAATTATTAATTTCAATAACTATAGATGATAAGTAGATATCAATTTGTGCGAAACAACGTTTGTAGCTTTGATCATTATGCACATGAAAAACATAGTTTCATTGCAGTGTTATGTACCAAAGTGCTGTATTTTAGCTTTGAAAAAAATCATATAAAGGGCAATAAAATTTGATGACGTCATCTATTTGGTAAAAAAAATCAGATTTAGAATTCTTTCTTGACCAGCTGTCAATATTCAGTTCAGGTACAGTTCTTTCTTAATCTGTTAATGAGAAAACAATGAAAAGTCAAAAAGTCCATTATCCAGGGGGAAACCCTAAGTCAGAGTTAAAGTGATTCGGAGTCCGGCGGGGGGACTCGAGAGAACCTACTTTGACCTCCTTGAGAGAACCATTCCCATTCCAAGAACTGCCACTGCAGGAGCTCAGGATTCTTTATCACTATGGAAACTAGTCCAATAGTAGCTCCGGATTCTCTGTCACAATAGAAACCAGTCATCAAAGCCTCCAGCACCATGGTAATATAGACGCCCCGGTCTGACAATACTCCTGTTAACACATATACACAAATTAACAGGGTTAGGATGTCTCCAATTCTTGCGTCTTAGAGGTGTTGGTAATCAAGTTCATCAGTTTCTATAGGGGACTGACCAGTGCAATGGCTGCAAGAAGTTTGATTTAGCTAGATTATGATTTTGCTTATTTGAGCCTGCAGATTCTTCAACTCATGTTTTCGTTTTGTTTTACATCATTGCAGAAAGGTGCTCAAGGTACGATGCAATCTGGACTTACATGAGTACCCATTCGATGACCAGGAATGCCCCGTTCAATTACACGCGTGTAGGTTTGCTGTGCTTTTTGATCTTTTAAACCTCCGGGAAGAAGGTTCACCTCCGACGGAGGTGCTGTTTCGGTTGTGTTTGCATGTTCGCACCTATAACTCAAGTCATTTTGATGAAGGTATATGGGTACACTGAGCAGCTAATGAAGTCCCGACCAAACATGGTGATTTTGGGGGCTCTAGCAGTATTTTCAGGTATTACAGCTTTACAGGTCGACACCCCCTTCCTGAAAGCAGTGTGGTATAGTCCATGGACAGCTGGCCAGCCGGCTCCGACGAATGACCCCTTATGATAGGGAGATAGCTGGGATTGATTAAGGGATTGGGAGTATCACTAACATCTATATCTGTGATCGCTATGGCATTAAGAAATTCACAAAAAGTCGGCATATTTCATGGAAGTACGAGACCTTTAATTTCTTGGTATTGAGGTACTGTGGTTGGTTCTAGAAAACAATCAAACTGCGAAACAATCAAAGGCTCCTACATTGCAACATGATCATGTTTTATATCTTACATAGAACATAGGTAAATATCTAAACGACTGCTTTCACATTAGAAAGAAATACCAAAACTAATGATTAAACCAAATCGATTTTAATACTATATCGAAAACGTATGCTAGGCCTTATTGTATTGTATTAGTAATTAGGATGTTAAGTTTTATTCTATACTTCTACTTTGTGTTACGTTTACGAATTCTTGCCATACTTTGTCCCATGTACAATTGTCGTGCAATAAAGTTCTTCTATCTTAAATCGCAGACAATGGAGTGCGGTTTACACTAGCATCATCAGCGCAAAGCAAAAGTGCGCCCATCTCGTCCGACGCCAGCAATGTTGTGTCGCAGTTCAGGTTGATGGGGACGACAATTGAATCAACATACAGCACTTTCTTTGCCAATGATAGCAACGGTGAGCGTTCAATACAATGCAGTGTCTGTGTGAATTTGCACCTCTGGTTCAAACGTATATGCAATGTATTCCGCTAACAGTGTGATCACCACCCCTACATTTTTCTATTCGTACAAAATAAGAACAAGACTTGCAACATAAAAAGATGTTGCCATGGCGAAGGGTGGTCTCTGTTAATGTTTTCGTTTTTTTAGCCCACATGCAAATGAGGACCTCACTTGCATAAATTATATCAGTTGATCACCTTCTCTACCTAAATACCACAAGTTGTCCAAAGTCTTGTCTTCACAAAAAAAATATTGTAATCCCCATCATTTACCACTATGGATTTATAGTATTTTGCCTTTGATTATGCAAATTAGTTATTAATTTTCATAATTGATATCTTTCGATATTCATCTCTTTCTCAGTTACATATGTCATTTGTTTGAGAGTCCTATAATGGCATGCAGCTGATTCATAAACTTTCCTCATTAATTATAAGAATTAGATAATGATTTGCATAATTGGCATATGATTATGTAAATAATCACATAAGCTATCTACATACCAAAAATCATGATGTTCCGTCAGCCCCTTCTTGCGTTATTCTCTTTAAAAGTTTGAGACAAATCAGCCGATGCAGTTCCAACATAGCCGCTAGGGGGTCCAAATTTACAGCACCTATTTTCCCAACAAAGAGTTATCCGCCACTAAAAAAACAAGTCCATAGCATGTTCAAAACACGAGATTTCAAAAGCAAAGGTTCCCGGCAGTACCAAAGAAAGTCGCTAGGGAGCCCAAAATCCAATCATTTCAAGGTCTCACAAAGACCTACCCACCTATCAAATATGGAGACAATCCATCCAGGCATTCTTGAGTTATCGTCCCGTGGACTTTCACATTCCTGTGCAATTCCTACAATTCTTGCAAACTGCACACAATATATATACCATTAGACAAAAGCACAAAGAGAAGTAAAGAAATGCATAAAACTAAACAAGAGCTTCTAAAAAAAGCTGGCCATGCGACCTCATTATGGTGGGGATGAAATAGTTGAAGTATAGTTTGTGAAATGAGTGCAAGAGCTGTCAGTCTGCACTGGTATAGTATGGTTGTGTGCAGATAAACAGTTTGGGACAATGGTACTCGTCATCGGTTGAGTTGAAGTGGCATGTTGATTTTTATTCAGTTTCGTGAAGTTTGATATGGAATAAACTGATTTTAAAGTCAGCTCCAATTTACGTAATTGTAATTTTTGTAGTTCTTCTTATACATTGAAGCAACTGAGAAAGTGTCTGACCATTTGTGGGGATATGAATGGGGGATCTAAGTAGCCTGACGTGGTAGACAGGCCAGCTAGCTAGGCCAGGTAGACAGCGCAGCATTTTCCGCAAACCCCCCCCCCCCCCCCCGCCCGCCGTACCATACGTGCGCTGCTAGTAGAAACTTTCCGAGAGCCGTATCTCAACAATCTTTTGTCGCCTGGTTAAAATATCTACATTGTCACGGCCGCCACAGTACAGACTACAATCCTGGTAAGTTTGGTCCAGGCCATTCTCATTCTTACACAGCGATCAATCATAAATAGCTGCGTGGAAAAAACATACCGTCGTGCGTCCGTACCATGATACGTGCGCTGCGACTAGAAATCGTCATGCTTTGCGACTCTCCCGCTCCGAGACATCAAAGTGTTATGCAAGCAAGGCATTTTTAACAGGCCTTCAAGTTAATTGCAATACATAAACGTTTAAGGTAAACTACATATTGGTTTAGCACATCGTTTACATTGTTAAATATCAAATTACATTGTAACATTTTTTTCAACCGGACAGCATTTTCTATGTGAGCCCACAGAAGAAAGTGCACGTGCCGGGCTGGCCTGTCTGGCATGTATAAATGGCCAACCATGCACGCGCCTGGGCAGTCTAATATAGGGCACAAAGCGTTCGTATGGCAAAAAGAATGTACAGGAGGAGGGAAGAAACCGACAAGGCTTTAATATGATAATCATTAAATGAACAAGAGTCCGTAGGACACAATTCTCTGTGAAGTATTCATAGTGTGAACATGTGGCTAAGGTGTTTTATTATTTTCGTTTACTATTGATCGGTAGTTGTAAGATAAATGCATGAAATGGATCGTTTGTATAAGGTGCGAAGTCACAGACCCTGATTTGACAGGGAAACAAGGCATACTACCCACGAATACAATACAATCCACACACACAACATCCGTTGGATAATAAAGGGTTAATGACCCGCCCCGAGGTGTATAGCACATGACCAGGCGTTATGACACCATATGCACCGAGGAACAGGCGGGTCATTAACGTTATTATCACAAAGCCTATCCAAACTGACCCATATAAGAGAGACAAATCCCTGTATAATACGTAGATTCTTTTTTTAATACTATACATGTAAAATCAATCCATTGTACATATGATCTTCATATAATCCAATGTAAACAAGCGTTAACTTGTCTTATTGTTGTGGACACGTAGACACGTATCGGGCGGTATACTAGTAATTGTAAATTTCATGTTCAATTGTCACAATTCCTGAAGCCCGATTGTTAAACGCTTAGTTGGCTGTGGTAAGAACAATCGTGCATGTTTACGTCCCATTTGCTTGTAGTGTCCCCGGATAATATTTGCTCAAGCCGGAAAAAAATCCCACAGAAGCGAACACGTATCGGGCTGAGATCCTTGTGAGTAGAAACTTGTAAGAGTTTTGGCGATTTTGACCGTAAGTTTTTCGATTCCAGCACATCGGTTTGGGGAGCTTACGTGACGGGGAGGGGGGGGGGGGGGCGTGTTTAGTGCATGTCACGTTTGTTTTGAACACGGCGACATCACTTTGCCGGCAATATTTTGAATTTTCGCCGAGTAAATCCCCTCAGAAACGTGAACATACCTTCCTGGGGTTGAGGAGGGTTTCGGCGGCTTCATGGGCGATTTCTTTGTCTGCCAAGATTAGCTTGGGGGAAATACGTTAGCCTGGAATCCAAACCTATTTTCGCTCTCCTCTCCGCAAATTTGCGTCAGTTTCTCAACCCTCAACTCCTTCAGCATGTTTCTGGGTGTCTTCCCCAGCTTCTCATGACCCGAAAACTGACTCTAATAAAATTCGAACTGGTTCCAATGGCGGGACAAGGTGAAATTCGTCGTTCCACTTACGGGGGTGTGAAAAATACTGTTTTTAGTCATTCCATTTAAATTTCACTTGAATTGAAAATTGCTCCTTTTTTATGTATTTTAAGACGGTTTTGTGAATTTTAAGACGATAAAGATTTTTTAAAACAATGTTAAGAAAAAGATTTATAAAAAAGATACCCCCTCTACAAAATGGAACGGTTGTGTTATGACGTCATAAGAGGTGTGTTATGACCCGGGTGTGTTATGGCCCCATAACACATGGGCAATGGAGACTTCTGATCCGTCGACGCCATCTAGCTATGTGATAATTGGCCACCACGACCGCTTTCACTTTGCAATACACAAAATATCTACATGGTTGTACTGGGCAAGTCCTGTAGATATGAAAAAGTATAAACATTATGTAGGTTTCTGCATTGGTATGTAACTTGGCATATCGTTTGCCAGATTGCGTGTGGTGATGCACGCTGTCTATTTTACAATGTAACAGTGACTTATCGACCACAGCAAGTAGCGAAAGAAACCACCCTACATGTATATCTGCTTACGACATTGCCCGATGCTAAATTGTGGGCGGGGTAGGAGGGCTGTACCATATGCGTGGCAACATAGGGGTGCAATTACGACATTACATTGACGGTAAAAGCAGTTATGGTGTAAAAAAGACATCGTGCATCATCACGCCCAACCTAACAAACGATTTGCTAAGTTACACATCAATGCGACAACGGGATCGGGATCGAACATGAAACAAAAGCATTTCTAATACTCCCGTCAGAAGGTCATCCTCCTTCCCGGAGTAATAAAGGGGGACAAGGAAATATACCGATGAACGCAGAAAGTGTTTTTTATAGCTATCATAATTAGATGGGGCTTGCAATGGCCTGAGTTACACGATCAGGGGCCGTCGGGGGCTTATATTGGTCCTCCTCCTCGAGAGCTTGTAGCCATACACCTCTTATGCTAGGGTTACATTTCCTAACCGGGGCCCGGCCGGGCTGTTTGTCGGAACGATAAGTACGACATAAAAGACAACAAAAGACATAAACGTAAACATTGTTATTTATTGCATGATTTGTGTATATTTCTTGATATGAATTTTTATTTTACGTTCCCGCAAACAGCCCGGCCGGGCCCCGGTTTGGAAATGTGACCCTAACATAACTCGAGAGAACCATGTCCATTCAGAGAGTCACCAATAGGAGCTCAGGACTTTCCATCACATGAAAATGAGTCCAATAGGAGCTCAGGATTCTCTGTCACTATGTCATCACAGCCTCTGAGCCCTCCAACACCATGGTAATAGAGCTTTCTCAGTCTGACATATTTACACATATGCACAAGTTAACAGGATTAGGATGTCTCCAATTCGTGTTACATATTGGTCATCAGGTTTCTATGGGTCTGACCGGTACAATAGCTGTTAGAAGCTTGATTTAGTCAGGCTAGGGCTGTAAGACAGACCAACAAACCATCGTCTCGGTCTTGCCCAAAATAACTTTTTCTGTCAAATCATGGTTACTAGGCACGCCATAGTGTGGGGGAAAACATTGTTCCTTTGGTTTCCTTACAAATGTACATTCTTCTAAATTCTACGTTGGTTTGCCTCTACAGATGTCGCCTGCCCGTATTTCCGTGAGGCATGTATCTATGACGTGGAACACTGTATGCTGTCGGCTCTGCTGAACTGTTCCACGTGTGGCGATTGTGCTCACCACGTGGGTGACTGCAGTCATAACATCGACATCTGCGGCGACCCTGGGCCAAGTAGGAGCTCTTTTTTTTAAAAGCTCAAGAATCCGGCCGTTTTTTTCCCTTGCGCGTGTAAGTGTATTTTTATTTGGCATCAGAGTGACAGAATTTCAGGTCCATCCACCCATCCATCCATCCACCCACCCATACACAAATCCATTAAATCCATCTATCATAGTCACTGATATCATAATTCTGATATCTGACCGCGTGGCTTTGGTCTTCCAGCGGTTAACACGTACACAACCCTGACGATCCAGTTGACCCTGTCCCGGCGGATCTGGCTGTACGTGTTCAGGACGTTCGTGCCCACCCTCATGGTCGTCGTGCTGTCCTGGATGAGCCCGTGGATGGGATTTCAGACACCCGCGGTGATCGGTCGGGTCTATCTTGGCGTGTCTGCCTTGCTTACAATCGTGATGGGAGCAGACTTGAAGCAGCCAATGGAGTTTGTAAGTTTCACATTGGTTTGTATTCAACATCATTCACGTACCCCTTCAAGATCAGCCAAACCGGTTTCAGTATTGGCATTAACAATATTATGTAGTCTATTTCATAGCTGATGAACAACAAATTTTGTCCTTTTGTCTTACTACCTTCGCCAAGAGGATTAGGCTTTCGGGTGTGTGTGTCTCTGTGTTTGTAGTTCTGTGGACACCATAAGTCTAAAAGTCGTGGATGGATATTTTGTTTGTTGGTAGGTGTTTCCAAAATGAAGAAACTGATTTATTAGATTATGAGCCCCCCGATGGCTTTCCATCGTACTGCATCAATAGTTTTGATGCCTCGTCTTCGTGTTCATGATTCATGGTCACGATGTTCGGTAGGTAAATAGCTCTTGTGTGTGGGAAGGAAGCTTAAGTGACATAGTCTGGGCTCTCTAGTAGCGCATACATAGCTTTCTTTGGAACTGCAAGGGCGTTTCAGCGGCAGACTTTAAAACAGAATAAGTCAAGAAAGGATGAATGGATTTTGACCTGTGTGTAACTTTGATGAAGAAAAACGTAATGGTATGTTGATATTAGGCAAGTAAGAACTAGATTTGCATAACTTCCAAGGACGTTGTGCTAAATGACAGGATCCTCGTACTCATTAAATAGGTACGTTGATGAAGATTAGACACTAGTGACGCTTAAGAAGAATGATGGATGCCATTCGAAATGTCTGGAAGTAACATCCGTAATTTGTCCAGTAGTAGAGTTTGAATTGTATATTGGCACTACATAGGTAATTTGGTTTGAGAGGACCATTGATGGCTGTCAATAATACAAATCATTACCTAATTTGCATAATTAATGAGAAAATAGTGTAATGCCTTAGTGGTAAACATAGCAGTGTAATAATGGCATATCTGTACTAGTTTTATTATTTGATGATAGGAATCGTTGATCGATGCTCATCTAAATGTATGCTAGATATCTTACACCCGTGCCATAGACGTGTGGATGGCTGGTTGTCTGATGGCGGTGTTCTGTGGACTGCTGGAGACAGCTGTGGCCTACTACATTCACTACACGAGGTTATCAAAGGTTTGTTGTTGTTTATAGCTCCAATTGCATTTCATTGCTTCGTAAGGGCCCCTTTCCACCAGACGGCGATCGCTGATGGTCGACCGTACATCGACCAAAATAAAATTTGTGTGACACTTGATTACATTCGCCGAGAAGGTTATGTTCACGGGGTGTGGTGAGGTGGGTCTGAATATATGTCACGAGCATAACTCGTGAAACCTTAGACGTATCCTCAAGATTTTTGGTAGGTGTGTAGCGGTTGTGGAAACAGTACTGTAGCGGGCTGCGTATGTTTGCGTGTTTTTATGTGGGCAAAAAACCTGAATGGACTGTGGATGGATCTTGATAATTTTTGGTATGTGAGTAGCGGTTGTGGGACCGAAGGTCAAGTTAGAAGATGGTTCACCTGGCGTCTTCGTGCAGTACTACAGCGAGCTGTGTATGTTTGTGTGTTTGTTTGTGTACAGCATACCTCGGGAGGGTGTTGATGGTTGTGCATGATATTTAATGTATGGATAGGATTTGTAGAAAGGGAGGTCAAGTTCAATAATGGGCCTCCCAGCGGGTACCTAAGATACTGCAGCGGAGCTTCAAAGTTTGAGGTCACATGTTCTGCAAGTGCTACGGTCATGATTTTTGTGTGTTAGATAGCTCATGCCACAGGAAGCAAGGACATTATATAATGTCCTTGCAGGAAGTAAGTTGTGTACGTTTGGCCCCCTTAGCGGCTTTTTTTGAATGGTGTTTTTGTTTTGACCATTGGACATGAATATCTTGAGAAGTGGTCGACAGATCGTCGTGATGTTTGGTATGTAGATAGCTCAGATGGTGCTTTACATAATCAAATACAAATCATGCAAATCAATAGCTAATTTGCATGATTAGTAAGGAAAGTTTATGAGTCCGCTGCATTTCATAAAGGGACTCTCAAACATGTGACACATGTAACTGAAATAGAGAGAGATATCGATGGATGTCAATAATGCAAATAGCTACCTAAGTTGCATACTAATTTGCATAATTGATTAGAAAATACTACAGTACCATATTGGTAAATGATGGGAATATCATTCTCGCGGCATTAGGAAGGTAAGTAAAGGTGAACATTATCAGACATAAATCATGCATATCAGGGCCTCATTAACATGCGTTCTTTATCTGTGAAATTCGTTAAGCGATCTATGGTCGTTCAGCGTTCGCAACCTGTAGTGAAAAGGGGGTGTATAGTAAGGTACCTGATCTGATGTATATGACAGTTCTCAGTGCTGAACAACAGCAGAAGAAAGCTGAGAGGTAAAAATGGCAACTCATTTTTTGCCTTATACAGGACACCTGGAAGAAACAGCTTGTCCAACCCAAAGTCAGCATCCCACGGGCCCGTTTCTGCCGTCCTCACTACCTGATGCAGTACCTCCCTCCCCCACCTCAACGGACTGTCAGGTTCCACCTGCCTGGCGCTCAGACCGGCACATCACTGCCTCCTTCACAACGGACACCGCGCCCTCCGCGTCTGTCCAGAAAAATCGACCGTGCGACAAGAGTTCTCATTCCTGGTCTGTTCATGGTGTTCTGTGTCGTCTTCTGGGTGCACTACTTTCTGTAGTTCTTACCTTAACTCAACAGCCTTGGCTGTTGCAAATGTGTGGGCGTGATGGCGTAGTGTTCTTGTACAGATACCGTAACTCAACAGCCGTGGTTGATACAAATATGTAGCCGTGATGGCATACTGTGTTCGTTTGCAGATACCGTAACTCAACAGCCGTTTACTGCGTGTAAATACCATTGTTACAGAAATTATGACCTTTATCATGGATTTTGCCAAACTGTGCTAAAGCCGGCGTCACAATTCATGCCAACGTCGGCCGAATTTGTAGATCGCCCGAAGCTCGCCGAATTTCAAAATCGCCCGAGCGTCGACTGTATTTTTCGCTAAAGATCTGCCCCGTCACAAATTGGACGGGGCTCGGACGACGTCCGGCGAATACTGTCAATTATAAATCCCCCATGAGATCGTACCTTCTCTTGGACACGGACGAAGTCAGAATCGACTAACCTGGTAAAAAGCCAATATTTGGATTCACTTTGATTTCTGAGATGTGGTAAATGTGTTGGGCATGAGTAGAGTGGACGAACACAGTAGAAATAATAACATAAACAAAATTTTGTGATAGACTAACTCAAATACTACCACAGAAGCCACACAATCGGCAGACCCGTCTACTTTTTTTCTCTCTTTATTGGTTTTTCCAAAATAAATTACAAATTCAAATACTAACAGAATATGGACATACATGGGTCACAACAAAAGCCAAATAAAAACCGAGAATATGTGTACATGTGCAGGACACATACACATACACTTACAGATAATTGTAGCCTCCCTTATAGATATTAATTGTAATTTGCCTCCAAACAATATTGTTTAAGTATATGATTACATATCATTATTTCCTTATCTATATCATTATATATAATAGTTTTAGATAGTAGTAAACAATAGTATCAATAGTATAATTGTAATTACAAGAAATTAAGGACTGGAATTTTCATGTAATTTGCCTCCAAACAACATTATTTCAGTATATGATAACGTATCATTAATTCCTTACATCTATATCATTATATAAATGTAAAACATACATACATCATTATATATAATAGTTTCAAATAATATTTTACAATAGTGTCTATAGTATTATGTAATTACATGAAATTGAGGACTGGAATTTTCATGTTATTTGCCTCCAAACAATATTATTTCAGTACATGATTACATACTATTTCCTTACATCTATATAGATGTAAAACATACATACGGAACATCATTATATATTATAGTTTTAAATAGTAGCATACAATAGTATCAATAGTATAAAGTAATCATATGAAATTTCATGTTAATTACATATAATGTAATTCACATGAAGTTAGATTAAACATAAGGTTCCCCACTTACCCCGATGTAGCTTCCCCCTCGGCGATGCAATGAGACGTTCTGTCTTTTCAAAAGAAGATACTAATTTTCTAAAGGACTGGAAATGTATGATTTTTAGACTTCTACACCGGAAGATGAAAATCTTACCTAACAAAATCATCAGATTTTTAAGGGGAGATGCATTGGCAGATATATCTCCAAACATAATTATAAAGGAATCTAAGTCAAAATTTATAGAAATCTCTTCTTTTAACCAATTTTGTATATCATTCCAAAAGGATACTACGTGTGGACATTCCCAGAAAGCATGAACATAGGATTCTTCATCAATATGACAGAACGAACAGGAATTAGAATCTATCAGTTTCCATATATTTAGGATTTTATTACAAGGTAAAAATGTATTAATCAAATGGTATTGAAAATATCTACTACTAGGATCAATCGTACATCTATATAGATTTGTCAATACTTCTCGCCAAGGTATAGGTTTGTCAAAATAGAAGTACCATGGTAGTCTACTTTTCTGAGCTACACTAACTTCGTTTGTGGACACAAGAAAGTAGATATACATGCTTTTATTAATTTTAGTATTACGTAACCATTTGTAGTTTTTTTTTTTGAATCGGCAAACACACAAGGTCCTTCCACAATTCACTGCTTAGTATTTTTGTTTCATTTACCAGGAATGGCTGAAATAAGTTGTTGATATCTGTGTAGGTCACAAGTATGTGGATAAAGTTTCCTTCTATGGGCAATAAATCATTGATAAAATAAATTTTCCTATTTAGAAATGCAGTCATACAGATAACTTTACTATCAATGGTAATATAAGAATTTAACCAAATCACTTGTTGTCGTATATTTGCTGGCGTCGTGGGCTCTATGCGCTGAAAATTGAACCATGCATTGAACATGTCAGAATAGAATTCTTTTAAACAAAGGTAAAGGCTAGACACCGAGGACAGAAAGGGAATAAACTCAGACTTAGCTGGGGGTGAAAAACGATTACCCAGGATGAAAACCACAGTGGGTGAAAATATATTTTTTGTATCCATGAGGCTTTCATTGTAGTATCGAATGCACGCATTTTATCAAATTTAATCCTTTAAACCTTTCTTGCGACTCGTTCCGGGCTGTCATCCCAAATGAAAGGAAATATCTTCTTTTCACATGCTTTAAAAAACGAATCATTTGGGGATGGTTAGACTTGAAATAGATTTGTGAATTGGGGAACCACCAGAGTATTGGCAACAACAATTTTAGCATAAAGAAACAAATATTTATTCTTCAAAGGGCGTAATAATCTGTCTAGTCAGTCGGGGTTCAAAATTGATGTTCGTAATTAAGTTTATATCAACAGGAATATTAATACCTAATAGATCGACATCCCCGTCAACCCATTGTATCGGCAAATGAGTAGGTAAGCGAAAATTGGAGAACTTCAATGTGCCTAATCGTAATATTTTACATCTATATTTAAATATAGGCCAGATGTATTGGAAAAACGTTCTAAATCAAACAACAAGGAGTAAAATGATTCTGAATTCGGTTCAGAAGGGAAATTCGAATCATCGGCGTATTGGGATATTCTTGTAATCTTTTCGTAAAGCCTTAAAACGCGAATAGACTGATTAGACCTAATCTTAATTGCAAGAACCTCAACCGCCATGAGAAAAAGGTATGGGGACAATGGACATCCCTGGCGGACTCCGCGATTTAAACTAAAGGGATCAGAAATATAACCATTATTTATAACAGAACTCGTTGTTTTCTCATACAGAACCTTTACCCATGTTATAAGTTGCTGTCCAAAGTTGAAAAATTCCAAACATTTAAACATGAAGTCCCATCTTTAAGTATCAAAGGCCTTCTTGAAATCTGCTATAAATACTAATCCCGGTTTGTTCCCTTGCTCACAATGCCCTATTGTGTCTAGTAGTCTTCTAATATTGTCGCCTTTCCCCCAACTCCATCCATCGCGATTTAGATCTTATCAATATACCATTAAGACGTTCGTTATATAAAGATGCTAATAATCTTTGTTTACATATCAATTCATCCAGCTGGGCGGGTTGGGGTGGTGTTGTCAATCTGACGTTGCAAAGTATTCATTTCGGCAATAAGTTTTTTGCGTTTTGGCGCCTTCGCGCCGAAACGCAATGTCTTGGCTCTTACCTTCGATGCATGCTGTTTGGTTCAACACTGTGTCGTACACCATATGACCTTATATGGCATAATGGCAATGCCTACCAAAATTCTTGTATAGCCGTTGCCTTATATGGCAAGGGAGCAAGAAACCCAGGCAGGCTTGATTTGCATGACACATAGGAGGGCGACCGCATGTAACTGCTACAACTGTTCGTAAATATCATCGCATTGTGGTTTCGGACTTTGATATCCTGAAAAATGACCATATTACATCTATACCACAAGATTGCAGAAGAAAAAAAATGATTTCGTCAAGAAAACGACCAAAAATCGACATAAATGATACCATGTAGTGAGGTTATAGCATTATGTTCAGAGACGCACACTACACACCACAACTTAGCTCAACTAGTAACGTCGTAGTACTCCGGATGGGATCGAGTCCGTGCATGGATTTTTTTGATTCTTTTTAGATATCAAATATCAAAAATATATGTTAAAATTACATTAATCAATCAATATCATATTTATGAATATCATTTTTTATTTTTTTCATTAATGAATAAATATTTTATATTTGTTATTTTTGAATATCCATTTAATATATACAAGGCCTTTGTCTTATGAACAGGACTTCATAGATTCCAAAGCCGGCATTCGAATTCTTCTGTTCATTGTAATGGAAAATACCGTGCAGCGGCTCCTATGCGCGGTAAGATGATTCTTGCAAAACACTCGCCACTAAACTTCTATTCCCGATGTAAACAGAGGCTCTTGATGTTGTTTGCAAAACAGCGATCCTTTGTTACAGTAGCAAATGCTCCATTGTTCAGTATCGACTTCATTCAGACAACACGGACGTGGAAAGTGACGCCGCTCGGCACAAAAATATGGGAATTTTCATGAATTTTAGCAAAATTATCCAGGAAAATAAGGAAGAAATGTTGTAAATGCGGAAACCAGAATAATAGGCATGAGGTAGCTGTTAATTGGTTTGAACACTTGTTTGACATTTGGTAGTCATTTTAGATAGAACCTTAGCTGTTATGAACTTCTATTTCACTTAATTACCATAGTGCTGATGATTCAATGGTGCTTTTTCAAATTGTATGTTTTATTGCGTGCCATGTACATAATTACATTGATAGCTTTTATAATGAGCCTATTGTACATTTTAGAAATAAGTACAAGTTGTAGGCCAAGACCAGCTTTTTCAAAAGCACTTAAGTTAAGTGACGTAACTTCAAAATTGCTTTCCCCAGTCTGCCTTTCTCTATTAAAACACTCCTTTCCCAAAATGACAATTTTTCTTATAGACTCAACAGCCCTTGAGTGACTTTCTCTGGCAGATTTTACTTCAAGAAAAGGGAAAAGACAATTCACAGTCATAAACGTAGCCAAAACGCCAGCTTTTTTGAAAAGCACTTGTTTTTCCTTCATCAGGTATTGTTTCTTTCTCCAACTACTAAATTTAATACAATGACCACGAAAAAAAGCATTTTGCCGTATCCCAAACAATTTGAGGATTCGCGGTGTTTATATTATTTTCAAAAAAGTTCAGACATAGCTTTTTTCGTTTGTAAAAGAAAAAGTTTATCCTCGAGAAGGGATTGATTAAATTGCCAGTAGCCAGACCCTCGCGGGAAGTTCGCGGTCACAAAAGACAACGTCATCAGATCTAAACTTGTCTTCGATGCAACATTTAGTAACTCTGTTTAGTAAGGAAAAGGATGTAAGAAAATAGTCTAATCTACTAGCGTAGAGCCCCCGACGCCAGGTATAACGAACAACATTGGGATTTCTAAAACGCCATTCATCATACAAATAGAATTTTCCTTTCAGTTCTGAAATAGCCTCCAGCGCGTTAGGGTGATAATTACGTAGACGGGCACCTGATCTGTCCATAGCTGAATTCTGAACAGTGTTAAAATCGCCAACAACAACTAGATTTTCATTACTAATCTCTACTGTACTTATAACTTCCTCCAGCTCCTTGAAAAAGGACGGGGAGTCATCATTTGGAGCAAATTAATTAACAAGACAAAATTTGAAATCATCTACTTCGATGTCTAAAGTAATCCACCGCCCACCTTCACCAGTCTTGCTCTGATGAACCTGAACGTTGGCGTTGTTTTTTTAATTAAAATAGCTACACCTCTTTGATTTGAAGTGCCATGAGAGAAGTATATTTGTCCACCCCATTCGTTCTGCCATCTTTTTTCATCTTTTACCGTTGTATGGGTTTCTTGTATACAGTATATGTGGTAAGGTTTGTCTTTTAACCAAGTAAAAAGTCCCATTCGCTGATGAAAATCCCCCAACCCCAGCAATTAAAACTAGAAATTTGACACTCTACCTTGGACATATCTTCTGGGAGTTTAAACGTCTCGGAGCGGAGAGCCAGGTCAGGTCATCGGGGTACTGGATTCTCTCTGGTAATGCTGTTGGTATATAACTATAAATACAATAAACTCGGAGAAGCATCAACCATAAATAAAAAAATGATATATTAGCAATCATAATAGATCAGCATAGAGATAGCAAAATAACAAAGTAACTCATATACAAAATCATGTATACGTTAACTCAACTTATACTTCGATTTGTAACAAATGATAGGTCCATAAAGTAAATAAACCTGTTGACAAAATGATATGCAACATAATAGTATTTCGTTACAAAAATCAAACAGATTGCTAACAGAAGATAAAGAAACTGATCAAATAAACAATTCATCTTTTCCAAAATGACACGTAAATCAAATACTGAGTTCAGGCATTGGCCATATTTCATCATAATAGAAATTTCTGTGGCTAAATCTTCGCACGAATTAGGGAGGGGTCTATAACAACAAGTCTACTTAAAGTGAAGGCAATGATTTCCACCAAACGGAAATCTGCCGACCGTTGATAAGCCTATCGACGCCCTGCCGACGCCTAGGCGTGCTTTGGCAAACAGGGTGTTTTTTTCATTTGTAATGAATTTTTACGTTGAACTAGTCATTTTGGGAAAAAAATCAAAGTCAAGTGTTATGTTAGCCTCAATTCATGAACATATAAATTAACACATCCAAATCAACAGCAAAATAGAAACAGGAAGCATTATTGTCGGTGTCCGCATTTCATTTATAGTCAATTATTTTCAATGAAGATTTAACTTTGCAATTGAAATGACTTTCATTAGAAAAGTTTGGCAGCATTCTTTGACAAGTTAATACAGCATTCTTAATCATTTTATGATATAAACCAAACTACTGTTACGTTTTCTGTATAAACAAGAAGGAGTTCGGCCGGAGCCCGTCCAAGCTCCCACCGACACCAGCACAACGCTCGCCCGAGGCACGCCTTACTTTTCATAAGTCGGGCGGAACACCGACGATGGTCTTCTGATTATTGTACGACGCCCGAGCGAGGCCAAAGAAAAAGGGCCTAAAATCGTCAGATTGCCGCCCGACTATTGTCCAAGTGTTGGCCGAGTGTTGGCCGTTGCTCGGGCGAGCTACGGGCAACCTGATGACGAGCTCTCCGAGCTCAAAAATCGCCGCCGAGACCTCGCTGAGTTAAGCGCAGCTTCCAAGGACACGCGAACGTCGACTGAGCTCCGAAAAATTGCCCCAAGCCCGCGTAATCGACAGGATGTCGGCCGTACTTCGGCCGAAAATACCCATTTGGAGCTCGCCGACACGTCGGCCGAGCTGAATTTTTTTTATCTGTGACGGGGGCTCAAGTACAGGTCACATCAAAGACATGTTCACAAAACTAATAATCATCATGGAGACGTATGTTGTGTGCAAAATTTAACTTTACAATCTTATTATACTACAGACATTTCGTATAGCACATAAGTATTGATGCTTGTCAAATATGCATGAGATACTTTCGTCCTTTTATGTCATCATAAATGATAGCTTACAGAATTGTAAATTAAAGTCACTGCTAGCTTAACAGTTAAAGACAACTGCAAAGATATAGAAAAGGTATCAAAAATGCAAGGTACGCAATGCATCTAGCTCATTATTTTCGGCATCTAGCTCATTTTAATTTGCAAAACAATTCTATTCCATTAATTGTAGTTCGCCTTTTCTTTCGAATTGGCTACGTTTATTTTCAGATGGAATTTTAACAACACTCTCAGACGAAATACGTATATCTCTATTATCAAGTGTATGTATCATACCTGCCGATTAGCGTCACAGAGCCACCAAGCCTTTGTTATGTTTAGCCATACCTAGTATGGCTCAACATATTGTTTTTACTCAGGTTTCTTCTCCTCCTCCTCCTCCTCCTGTCAAATCTTCAAATCGACTCATCTCTGTCATTTTTTGACCAAATGACATGAAATTTGGTACAAAGGTAGTGTGGGAAAATACCCCCGCGCGCCCTTTTCATTTTTTCGATATTGACCTTGAAAGTGATTTTATTGAGGTTTTTAGGCTATTTTTAGCATATCTTGGCCTCCTGCGCCCTGGTATTTCAACGGACTGACCTGAAATTCGCTGTAGATGTGACTTGAACAAATATTTAAAGGACTACATTCCCATTTTCGGCATACATCTATTCAAAACGATTTATTTGGGGCTTTTTTTTTTACAATATTTGCCACTTCTGTCACTTTCAATACTCGCTCGTTCTCAATGAAATGTGCAAAATAGCGGTTTTTAGGGTCGAAAAATTGATCAGCTCATTTTCCAAGCAAACCTACCTCATTTTTTAGCTGAACATCTCCTTTTATGATCCCCAAAATATTACAGCTAATTTATCACGGGAAGTTGCCGAAAATTTCTAAGCTTTGATTAGATGTCCTTGGAGTTTACCAATATTTTTGCGGAAAAAATGTTGAACATCAGTAATAAGATACTTCAATTTTGGAGCTTCCATGTCGTGACATCGCCTTCAAACCCTATAGTTGAGGAGTCAGTATCTCTGGTAAAACGTCTGTCAAATTTAGTGCCGGCGTGCTGACGATTGCTGTATAACTGTTTCATTCAGGATTAATATTGTCTGGATTTGTCTTTGCATTTCGAGTTGTTTGAGATATCTAACAGAGACGGAATCAGATAGTTCTTGCAACACGTTCGATCCTCCGTTGATCCGAATAATTTAACTCTTACAACATCTATAAAATATTCAATGTTGCGAACTATTACCTGATTACTGCTTAGGAGCAGTAAAGCATTTGGAACGGAGAGGGAATCGCGGAAAAACGGTAACGGAGATTACATACTGTCGCCAAAAGGCGTGTTCACCAGACGTAAGTCGCCAAGTTGTAATTGATCGACTTTTGATTTCTTTTCTTCTTCAGACATATCAAAGGCTATAGATTACTTATTGTCTTGAGGTTTAAAAAGAATTCAACTTTGGAAACAAAATCTGGAAGAAAGAGTAGAAAATTGGAATATGATAACCCTACAGGGGGTTTCTCTCAGTTGAATCTATACTTTTCTATTTTAGTTCAAACGCTTTTGCCTTATGGTGCACAACTACAAAACGTTCTGCGCCAGGTTATGTATTTTCCGCAACAGGTGTAATCTCCGTTACCGGTAACGGAGCTTACTACAGTAAAACTTCGGCTTTTCCTTCAAAGGGATTTCCGTTTTTGCGTTCCATCTTTTATTATTAAAAGGACGTATGTACGGGCATTTAGAAAATGGGCAGCGTTCCTACACCATGCCTTGTTAACAACACAGAGAGCATCAAACAATGGTAACGGAGATTACATTCATTACTGTACTGTCATTTGTTCGAGGAGGTGGTCCACAACTGATAGCAAACAGTTCTTCTTTGTTCCTTTTAAAAGCCACAAAAGCTTTAAGTCGTCATAAAAACGACAGGTTGGCACCTTATATGTGGCATATCTTAATGTTAGGAACGTCTTACTTCAAACGGTAACGGAGCTTACCGTTTTGAGCGACAGGCATAAACCGCCTTGCACAGCGTACAAGAACAGTGACGGGAGCGATCTGACGTGATTTGTCGGAGGGCCTCAGTAGCTGGATTCACCAGTTAACCGGTCAAACTCTGGACTGAATTGTTACATTCTCGGCTGCTTTTCAAATTTTGCATGTCTCCGCAGGCGACAGCCGTTTTTTGTGACTCTTTAGGCCACTCATTGCCATAACTTTTTCGAAGTCAAAATCCATAAGTAATTTTGAGGTGCATTATTCGTGAAACATGATATGTGCTGTGGGAAAGTGAAGAAAGCATCGATGGTGCCCTTAATTTGGCTCATATCAAGTCGTAAAGGCTGGCGACAGCAATTTGTACATTCAAATGAGAATGAGCGTACTACATGCAGTGTTGGAAGTGACAGCCAATGCATATGGGAGCACTGCATTCAAAACTGCGACCACCGGATTGGCCAATTGAGTTTATTAAGTTATCTTGCATTTCTGGGTCAGCTGCCCTAATTCAAACATAGGGGTGTCACCTTTTTTATATTTCACCCTTACTATCGCTGAAATATGTTGTTTTTGGTCATTTCCTTCTTCTCCTGTCAAATCTATATAGAACGTTATATCATTATCTACGCCGAGGAACTCGGAGTAGATTATGTTTTCGGTTGAGCCGGATGTTGTGTGGGTCTGTATGTATGTCAAGAGCATAACTCGGGAAACCTTTGATGGATCTTCATGATATTTGGTAGGTGTGTAGTGGTTGTGCAAAGGAAGGTCAAGTTCAAAAATCGTTTACCTGGCGTTTTCCAACAGTACTGCAGCAGACTTTAAATTTTTCTGTGTTTGTATGTAGGCAAAAAAAGTGACGGAAACGTTGATGAATCTCAATGATTTTTGGTAGGTAGGAAGAGATTGTGAAAACGGAGGTCAAGTTTAAAAATGATTCATCTGGCGCTTTCCTACAGTACTACAGCAGGCTTTGTGTGTGTGAGAGTTTGTATGTCGCCAGCATAACTCGAGGAGGTGTTGACGGTTGTGCATGATATTTAGTGGATAGTTAGGGGTGTCAAAGAGGAAGGTCAAGTTCGATAATGGGCCTCCTAGCGGGTATATGAATTACTGCAGCGGAGCTTCAAAGTTTGAGGCCAAATTTTCTGGAGGCGTCAGGTTCATGATTTTTAGGTAGTATATAGCTTCTGGGACGGCAAGTGAGTGGTGTGAATTATGGCCCCCTAGCTACTCGTTTGGAACTGCAGTTGGCGTTTTTGTTAGTACCTTTGGAGACGAATAACTTCAGCAGGGATTGACGGATTATCATAATCTATGGCATGTGGATAGTTTCGGTGATGCTTTACATAATTGAATACTTGTCATGCAAATAAGACGATAATTTGCATAATAAATGAGGAAAGTTTATCAATCTGCCAAAAGCTTGTAGTCAAATTTCATGCAAGTGCTATGGTAATGATTTTTAAGTGGTGTACAGCTCTTGGGGCAGGTAGTAACTGATGTAAGTGTAGACCCCCTAGTGGCTTGCTTAGAACTGCAGTGGGCTTTTTTGATGTTACCTTTGGAGGTGAATAACTCGGGTAGGGTTTGATGAATTTGCATTGCTTTGGACAGGTAGGTTATTGAGGTATCATCGCTACCTACCGCCCGGGAGGGGAACTGCCGTCACCGAGAAATTGTCCTTCCTTGGCAACACGTCTTGGGTGACCATGAAAGAAATTAGAGATTCCTCCACCAATGATCTGATGGCTAAGGGAATCATTCAAAGAATCGATGTTTCAGCTACCACACGCGTTTCTGAGGCACTGGTTTGTTGTGTCCGTTCGAAGTCCAGTCGTATTAAGTGACCTCAAACGTTCCCTCCTCCAGCAGATTCCACAACAGCTGTCGTTTCTCGCCAGGCCCCATGTGGTGATATGTCCACTGGATCAGCTAAAAAATGTGAAAATATGGTCAAGAGAAATGTTGGCACTTTTTTTTCGCGACCTACTCAGATCAGTTGTTAAATATAGTTAACCTCCTTGCTCAGATACACAGTCCTAGTGCTCTGATCATGTAAGTGTTATCATAACAGATGTGACAGCATTTGAAATGGCGACAAGCTTTCGATTTATAAGGAATGCAAGGACATTGCTTAAGTATCAACCAAGACATGATCGACCACATTCAAGTTGACTTACCAGTGCTTTAGATGCCCCCCAAATCTTCTTTGTACCACTTGAATGGGTTTGCGGATTCGATGGGGTGGTCTACAGGGGTGGGCTAGTGGGGTGGGCTACCTCAGCATCTACCCTTTCTGGACCTCAAGGCTGTGCATGGGGGTTTAGCATTGAATGGAATTTCCTTGAGGAAAAGATGGGTCACTCTGTGGGAGGGCCGGAAAGAATGCTTTATTTTGCTGAAGGATCATATTGCTTTGGGGATGCTACAGTGGGGGGTGGAGGTGGGCAATGAGCATACTGCATACATTTACATCGTGCAGGAGTTTGTTATCCCCAGTTTTAGATTTTTAAACATGGAGGGCTATGTTCCCTGTTCCTTTATATACTGCTCAGTCAGGCCAACAGGACAGTAGCATTGTGGCTACAAGAAAGAAATGAGCAACAAAAGCAACACTATACATATATACATTGTACAAACACACACATACTTAAAACATTCCAACCCACGCTCATTCACACTGACACACATAACCACCAATACATTGTACATTGTATGCAAGCACATGCATTCAGGTACATTCCAGTCTAAATGTGAGACATATGTTTTGAATTTTGTCAAACAAAGGCTCTCTCATTCCCTAGCTGTCATATGCAACTTCCAGTTTATTTCCCCTTGTACCTCTTCCCTAAAATCCTAATTGTATACTGAGTACTTAGAAGTTTGTTAATGATAAATGGCTTTTCTACCAGTCTTGGTGCTGTTACCTTCCCTCTAGCCCACCCACAGCTTGATCCAGATCCTCTTCAAGGAAATTCCGTAAGAGGCCAAACCCCCATGCACAGCCTTGAGGTCCAGAAAGGGTAGATGCTGAGGTAGCCCGCCCCACTAGCCCACCCCATCGAACCCGCAAACCCCCACTTGAATATCCTGCCAACCTTGTTTACAACATCAACCCGGCAGCCGTCACGTCCCTGGAGGAACGCCTCTGTTGCCATGTCCAACTGTTTATCGATGTCCTACGGAACGCGGTTATTTGTGATGACCACATATAACCACACACACGGACACGCCAAAAACGATACCTCAATTGTTCATGGAGGTAAAAAAAAGGCCATAACTACTCAATATAATATATAATGCCGTAGTTATTCTAACTGTATATGTGTGTGGATATCTCTCAGTCTCAGGTACTTGCCACCTGGTTACAGGGGCTGGTTGTTTTCTCTCATGGTATTTCAAAGTTTAAGTTTCTTTAGTATAATCTGAAGTTAAGTTACACGTGAGTTAGTTATTGTGTACAATAGCTCACTCAAGTTCACAACAACTACCAGTAACTAGAAATAAAGATTCGCAGTGTTCCGTCAGCTCAGTTTACAAACAGACACCATATAAAATATACATATCACCCTCGGTACCAGCCCGACCGCGGGTAGGATCACCCGACGGCCGTAGGCCGACCCGCGGTCGGGCTGGGGCCGAGGGTGATGCGGAATACACCGTACCTTGTTGTATTTTATTCCCACCCGAGAAAACACACATTTCAATGCGGCATGCGCCAGAAATTGAGGGAGTTTTGTGTCCTCGAACATAGAACTGTAACAACATTGATTCTAACCTCCGAATCCGGTATTCGAATTTTCGCCGGCGGCGCAACCGGCATTCGAAATGTTCTATGGAAGCCCTTGTGATACAAGTCTAGAACCCCGTGTGATACGGAAAATTATCACATAGGTAGATGGCGTCGACCAATCAGAAGCCTCCATTGTCCACAATAAGTGGTCTGTTATCACGCCATAACACACCACTTATGACGTCGTGTCAGAACACAACCGTTCCATTTTGCTGAGGGGGTATCTTTTTGATGAATCTTTTTCCTAACCTTGTTTAAAAAAAATCTTTATAACCGTTGCATTTTGTAGAGGGGGTATCTATTTGATGAATCTTTTTCTTAACCTTGTTTAAAAAATCTTTATTGTCTTAGAACTCCTTAAAATTTCCTTAGAATACATGAAAAAGGGAAAACAAATTTAAAATTCCCAAAAATGTTCCGCGTGTTCCATTTGCTGTTGGCCAAAGAAACCACGTTCTATCTAAGGTTCCGCGCGTTCCATTTCCTGCTGGCCAAAGAACCTGTGTTCTATTCAGGTTACCTGAGGTCATGTTGCAGGGAGATTCTTCAATGGTAACATTTTCTGACTGACCTGAAACCGACCCTCCTATCCTGTGTGGTTGAAATAGATAAATCAGGCAACAGTTGTACATATTCTTCATCATCTTCTGTTAAAAAAGGACAAATGTGAATTCTGACATGCATCCTTAATAGTATAAGGGATCTATGCGTCAAACAGAAATTGACTACTCTTATATGCGTCAGTTTGGATAGGCTATATGATAATAACGTTAATGACCCGCCTTTTCCTCGGTGTATATGGTGTCATAACGCCTGGTCATGTGCTATAACCACCTCATAAAACCACCACATGGACAGGCGTTATGACGCCATGTACACCTTGGGGCGGGTCATTAACCCTTAATGATCACACGGTCCTGAACACCCGTATCGAACGTTTTCCCGGCCCAGGTTTGACATAAATAATAGTACTGCTCATAATTTGCATGTAGTACAAGTTGCCAAATTACCCCATAGACTTTAATTGTTGGTAAATATTCCTCAAAACGTTACTTGCAAAAGACCTGTGTGAATTGGAAATTGACGTATTGAAGTTCTCAAATACACTGTGATCATCTTAAAATTTGTATCTTTCGTACACCGCTTTAAAAAAAATCTCTTTATTCACTTCAAGTTAAAAGGCTATTTTACATGAAGCAAAATCAATAACTGCCTAACTAGCTAGAACCTTGAACTCATCATTTTTAATATAAAAGACATCACATGAAATGCAACACTACCTAATAATTATACATTGTAAGTATGCGACAGGACACACCACCTTACACTATACAATACTGTGAGAAAATGGCAACCAAAACAACTTAAAAGGTTTGGCAGGCCTTCATTTTTGTGTCTATAGTACTTAAAAGCACTTAACATGGCTGAGAAGATTAATATACAATGTACACAGATTCCAATTACATCAATGAGTGAGAATAACTCATATTCTAACATGTGATCACGGAGATACATTCTGTATCCTTCTCCTTGGCTACAGATGTGATGAAGTGATTTTTCATCAACTTTCCCTCCTCATACAATTATAAAAGATCAACTCGTAAAGAGGGAAAAAATACAAGACACAAAACAAGGGTATACAATGTCATGTATCACTGACTATGCTGCAAAAAAAAGGTAATATAATAAGCAAATGTTCAAGTAGAGTACCACAATAGAAAGATAACTGACAAGCGATGTACATGTACATGTAGTTCACAATATATACAGATCGTTTCTCATCACTTGAGACTTTCTCTGGAATGACACATCGTACACAACCCAAGATTAGCGAGTATGATCCCAACAGTTATAGATTTGAGTGATTGTCAGCAGCGTTTTGAAACCTTGCGAACACCGATTGTGATATCCACCAGCCACTGTGCCATGATTGGTGGGAATTACTCATGATCACCTATCACACACTGTCAGTTTCTTACACATATTTCACAGCATTAAACTTAAACCAAGCAACCATTGGATAAAGATGTGGTACATGTACGTGCATAGCTTCCACAACCTCCAAAATGGTCTTATTATCCACATATGCCTTTTATTTATGTACCAACCGAACAATGCTTCAGTTGCAGTACCACAAAAGAAACAAATTTCCACCGCATTTACTCATTTAGTATTTACATGTATGACCACTTGGCCTTGCTGGGATAAAAAGCTTGAAAGTCTTGAAGTTCACATTATACAACACACTAAACATAGCAGCAAGACTCAATTTGTATTATACACAATAATCATTACAATGAGAAAACAACTTCTTCACACCATAAGGAAAGATTTGTAACACTGATAAAATATGTTGATGGACAGAACTATACATTCAAATGACTCATGCTTGACCAAATACCTTGCAGAGACAAGTGGTGAATAGTCCGAGTGAAGTTTCACAACGTAAAAGAATGCTTCTTCATCTGGACTTGATACTTGAACATGAAACAACTAAATAATAGTCCCTGGCTGCAATTCATATTTGAACTGTTCCCCTATCAAACAGAGCTCCTAAAATAACTATCTCCCAAATAAAAAAAAAAGACGCTTCTGCAGTTAGCACACTACATGTACATGTATGTGCTTAATACAGAGCTGAAAAAAAAGAGCTCATGGCTAAAGATTCTTCACCATTTTCTAGAATTCAAGATATCTAGGCCCTTCTTAGATATTGTTCCATGAGACTGTGTATAACTGCCAAACTTGGTTTTGGGGGATCCGGCACCAGAGACATTGGGGTGAGGTCCAAGCTGCTTTCTTTGGAACCTTGGTCTAGTTTCCACCTTTGCAGAGGTTGGCCTGTGGCCTGGTTGCTGCAAAAAGGAAATAATGATGATGCAACTCACATACTGTTATCTATAATATCTTATAGTTCTAAATGTAGGATATATTTAGTCTTGTATTCTTGCGGAACAATAAAGTTTGTTCATTCTGAAAGTGCCTGGGCACATGATACAAGTAGTGCTGTGTACCTAAACGTAACATCAGGTACAGGTATACCAGTACAGAGGTTTAGGTACAGGTCCAGACCTGAATCTGTACCTGGACAATTTGACAAGGTAACCTGACAGAAATATGAATAAACAGTTAACATAATGTACTTTGTTTAGACTACTGGTATCTTATGCAGAGATCCTCCATTTTTATAGGATCTCAAATAAAAAATGGTGATGATTACAACACCTTTCTCCTGTGTTGAATTTTCATCTTTGTGGTAAGTTGTAAGTTTATACACTTGAGTGTATATCTATTCAGGTGCTGATTACCAATACATTTACATTGTATGTTGCGGTATTTTGGACATGTACCTTTGTTAATAATATTCGTTGTATTGCACTGGTACTGTATTGTGACATATCATTAGATACAGCTGTGAAAAGACAGCAGAAGGAAATATGTACCAAAGCTGAAGAGCTGATGGCCAGCCCAGGGTCATCCTTCCTGGTCAGGATGTTGTTCTGGAGTGCTGCTGCCTTAGATGCAGACATGGTTCTTCCCCGGCGCCCTCCAACAGGAGCAGAACGGGCACTGCTGGTGTTCAAGCCAGACTACAGCAAGGCGAAGAGATTGTCTTAACCTTGTGTAGTCTTCAATTGAATGCAAAATACTTCAACAAAAAAGGCTTGTACAAAATCGATTTCTATGCAATATGAAAATCATTTCCAATTGTCTAAAAAACGCTTGTCTATTCCTGTTTGTTACGGCCTGGTAACTTTTGTCTTACAATTTTGATGTCGCAGAATTTTCTAGCGGACTGTAACAGAACTAACTGCCAACAAGGATCTAAACCATGCAGCCTTTTCCATACAAAGACAGATGGATTTTGCTGGACACATGTATGACTATCCCAAGAATGCATTCAATTCGCAATCGTATGACAATCGTAAAACGTATGTAATACTCACATAACCTGCCTGAAGATTTTCATAACTACGTTGCCTCTGAAGGGTGGACCTAGCTTTGAAAGGGCTGGGCTGTGGTGCAGGGTCCTTTGTTGTCCTTCCAAATGCTACACCTGAAAGTAAAACAAAAAATCAGTTGTCTGCTCTACCATTTACCTGACTCCAATGACATGCTTAGTGCTTTAAACAGTGTAACTACAAGGTGTCCTCTACATAGTGCTAAAATGTCATCCAAAACTTGTTATCTTTGATAGGAGTGCTAACTGCTATGGCACCAAGATGTAGTCATCTAATTTGGAAGTGCAATTTTTACATTACCTGTATGAATATCAACAATTTCACCTTTAACTAGACATCAGCAGTTAATTTTACCATACCATACTTTGTGAAATATTGTTGAATATCCTTGAATGGAGAATCAAAAATCATGAAGAGAAGGGTACGGTAAAAACTGCCCAATAGAACCACTCTAGGGACCAATAAAATCTGGTCTAGTTGCATGGACATGTGGTGTTCTTGAAGAAAAGACTGACCCACAACATGACCAAGACACAACGCTTAAGTCACAGGCTTTACACACAGGTGGTTGGCTTGTGCAAACTGCAAAATGTTTGTGTCTACGAGAAAATGTTCCGGACCGAGAAAAAGTGGTCATTATGGCCAGTTAGTTGGCTTGAGTTGAAAAGGTGGTCAGTCGGAAAGGTTTCACTGCATAATCATGTATATGCTTTAAAAGTTCATATATCCATGTACTTGTTTGTACCTGTGTGTCCATTTGATGTTCTATGTCTTGGAGACACCTTGGGGGAGGATTTGGATGGAGTCTGCAGATTCTCGTCCATGACTACATCTTTTGGAGAGGACTTCTCTTTAGGGGAGGGTTTGGGAGAGCTTTTCTGAGAGCCTGCGGAGCCTTGGCGAGGTTGCGGCTGCTGTCGCTCTTTCAACAACGTCCTGCGCTGTCTACGGACAATAGTCTTCTTCTCCATAATGAGCTGAAATGCGGAGACAAACACCAGATTGTAAGGCTAACAATCAGAACATCTGAGAACACTGTAGTACATTGAATGTACTGCCAAAAGTCTAGAAGACCACTCAGGGGACTGATAACATCCGGTCTATGTGGATAGCTAGGTGGTCACCATAGACAGGATCTTAATGCTTCTCTCAATTCAAAGGCCTTAGGGACAATCAAACAGTGGTAACATTGGCCAGTACAGGTTTGAATGTACAAAGAAATCTAGATACTTGAAAAATGATTCAGATCCTTCAAAATAGAAGTAATGAAACTAAATGTTTGCATCATGCTGAGGAAATAAATGTAAGAACCTTCAACAATTACACTAATTTACTGCCTTTTTTTTTCTAAATATCTGAATAATATGTATATACTTATTCATAAGATTATCAATCCTTGAACACTGTCGTGACTTCCTTTTCCAAACAATGACTAAGACTATATCTGTACATGAAAGAAAAGCTCAGCCCCAACTGAATCTTACAGATCTAGACTGGTGCTTATCAATTTTACATGACTAGTATCTAGTTCATTAATGTAAAGCAACCTACCTCATACAGCTTGCTCCTGTACTCAGACACAGACAATTGGACATCATCATCTAGTGGAGGCACTACATCATAATCCAGCGCTGGCTCATCACTGGTGTTGTGGAACCTGGAAATGCACATGGTTGGATTGGCACATTACTTCACCTAAAACCGGGATTTTTTCGATATCAGTTAATTGAAACCAATCTGGCAGAACAATAAACCATTTAGACAAAAAAAGCGCTCCTCACAAACCTTTGTCGTCTGCTGAATAACAGGATTCTGGGTAATGAATATGGTGGCGGGAAAATAGACCGCAGTGCGGTAAGCATAGGTTGCAGCAACAAAGTTAGCAAAAGAGATGCTAATAAGTTGTCTTGTAAATAATTGTGTTTAGCAGGAAGCGGATGAGACATTTGTCTTATAAACCAGCGAACAACCATGTAGTGTGATTCTCCCACGAAGCCCTTAGACTGTGTCAATAAGGGACGGAGAGTTTTTGACGTCGCCATCTTCTAATGCATGGTTAACGAAGCTTTTCAGACAGTGTTCTGAATACATTAGTCTGTCAGGTTTGCACTGCTGGCGTTATAACTGATGTTGCATCTAGCACAATATTATCCCTAAATACACCATTTTTAAAAATCCCAAGTTTAGATTACCCGGCGAGTTTATGTGAACTAACGTTACACAGCCTACTTTCGTCATTGTACTACAATTTGTGGAAACAAATAAAGTCTCTTATAGAGGTGCCCAGCTTTTTACAAAGTTAAATATCATACATAGACTTCAAACCTGTTGTATCTAATAAACCAGTTTTTCTTCAAACAAATGCCAAGTAGGGCCGCCAAGTATCGCAGATTCTCGCCAAATCTGGTGAGAGTGCAATTGTCAACACGCTCTCTAGAGGGAGCTGCTAAGAGTTTATTTTCAAGATCTGTTTTCTTAATTAGTTTTATTGAATTTATTTTGGACTCTGGAGTCTTTATTGAAGGCAACTGATTATGTTTTGATGAAATAAAATGTTTTGATGAAATGAATTAAAAAACGACATTGAAAATAAGTGCAACATTCAAATACATATTGGTTTCTCAAAAACGTAAGCTTATACTGAGATATCAACTAGACAGGGTCAGGTTCAGGACTGGTTCAGGTTAAAAAAATCATTTCAACTTGAAGTTAATCCTCAAGTTTGATCTCACTATCAAGAATGTCTTCGGTGTTCGGCACCTTTTTTCCTGGGTGTGAATCGGCCCTGCGCGTCGTACGACAGGCATTTCTGTTGGCCCTTATGGCTTTGCCGTACGTTACGTCTAAAGTGAACGTACAACGAAGTGGTACGGGCTACAAAAATTGCCTGTCGTACGATGTCAATTTACATCCAGGAAAAAAGGCACCGCACGCCGTTGTTTAGACCATTTTCCAAGTGTGAATCGTGTCTTAGGCAGCAGGAAGAAGGTTAAGGACTGACCTGGCTACATAAGGGTGCAGCAGAGCCTGTTCTGCCGTCAGCCTTTTCTCAGGGTTGAACACGAGAAGCCTCCTCAGCAGATCAAGGGCATCTGCTGGCTGGCCTGGCAACATGTCCTCAAAAGACCTCTTTGGTCTGCAGAAGAAACAATGGTACAAAAACTCTTGTCAAAAGACTGGGGGAAATGCTACATTAAAACAAAACTATGCATGCGAGGACATGAATTAACCTGGCTGGAATTCTTAATATGTAAACTGCACAATCATACTCAGTACTATTTGGCTTGCCCAAGATGTTACCAAAAATGTTTGCATACTATCACATCATTCCTGATACACAAAGGATACATTTCCTTTTAGTATACATACAAAATGAGATAGATATGACAATATTGGCTTGGTTTTGTTGAAAGGCATCTCTTTTTCAGAGTCTGAATAACCACGTAATATTGTGTAACAATGTAGATGACAAGGGTATTTAATATATCATTTATTATGTTTAGCCATACCTAGTATGGCTAAACATATTGTTTTTACTCATGTTTCTTCTTCTTCTTCTTCTTCTTCTTCTTCTTCTTCTCCTCCTGTCAAATCTTCAAATCGATTCATCTCTGTCATTTTTTGACCAAATGACTTGAAATTTGGTACAGAGGTAATGTAGGCAAAAACCAATGTGCGTTCTTTTCCTTTTTTTGATATTGACCTTGAAAGTGATTTTATTGAGGTTTTTAGGCTATTTTTAGCATATCTTGGCCTCCTGCGCCCTGGTATTTCAACTGAATGACCTGAAATTTGCTGTATATGTGGCTTGAACAAATATTTAAAGGACTACATTCCCATTTTTGGCATACATATATTCAAAACGATTTATTTTGGGCTTTCTTGACAATATTTGCCACTTCTGTCACTTTCAATACTACATATGACCTAAAGGTCAGTGACCCCAAGTGCCTTGCACCTGGCCTTGCATGCCTGTGAGCCTTGCGACCACCTGATTGGTCAATTGGGTTAATCTACTTATCTTGCATTCCTGGCGCAGGTGTGCTAGTATTCATGCCAAATATGGTATGGGAATTCCTAGGACATGTGATTACATGGCTTTGTTCACTCTTTTTTTAACAAAGATACACATCTCCAGTTCCTATGTATTAAACCAAAATAATGTGAAATCTGGTATGTGTCTGCCTTGGTCATGTACACAGGCCCTCATTCAAATGTTTGGCATACAGCCTTTCAAAACGATTTTTTAAACAAAGAATTTTTTCGTTTCGTTATTTTCAACCCAAAGTACATTCAAACAAAGGGGTGTCATATTTTTATATTTCACCCATACTATCGCTGAAATATGTTGTTTTTGGTCATTTCCTTCTTCTCCTGTCAAATCTTCATATGTATACTATGGAAAACTTCATTCTTCCCTGGGGTTGATCTTTTTTAATTCAATTTTGAACTGGGTTGATTATGCGCAAGAGTGTAATTTTCAGCGGATATTTTTTGACTGGTTTACATGGAAATGGCACGGAATATCCCATTCTTGCAAGGGGAGGATTCTTTAATTATTTCTTTCAATTTTGAGCTGGAATGATTATGAAAAAGTCCATTTGTTAGCAGAAGTGTATTTGTTAATCAATAAGTGGATATGGTTGTGGACTGGTCCATATTGTGTTGAGGTGCTACTGGAAGACTCAATTTTGGACTGGGGTGATCCATTTTTTTAGTGCAAGTATTTTAGAATGGTCCATTGTTATTTTGGGAGAGTCCATTTTTTGCATGGCGAGGAGTATGGCTAAACATGCTGTATTTGCTCGCAAATGTTGCCTTTCTAGTTATAATAGCCCTTGCTGCCATAAAATGGCAATGAAAAATGTTAACATAAATATGCTCATTCAAGGACTTGAGAGCACTACTGAATAATACATTGTAATGTTATCAAGTTTCCAAACTATACAATTTCAACTATCCAGTTGAGATGCAATGGGAGTTGCCCTAACATGTTATGCTTTTTTACGCGCTCGAACTCACTGCGGTCCATTGCTGGTTGCCAGAGAGTGGTCAGGTTTTAATGAATGAATTTTGAACACATTCATCTAAAGAACATACATGGACAAGAAATGTATTCATACTGTTCATGGGCCCTTCACGCTCCACGTTACAGGCGGAAAACGCTGTGAGACATTTTCACGAATGTACCTTCTGATTTGGTGCTACGCCAGATAGTGTGCCTAACTTATTACGCTTTGGTAATTTTGCTCTCTTCGGAAGTTGGTGATGAAATTAGGGAAATGTAAATAAGGCTTGAAGTCTACTATATTCTAGCTTTCTTTTGACCGGAAAGATTTGACTGTGTGCACTTCTAACGTCATGTGAGAAGGGCCATATCTAGCGCATCTCAGCTCATGTTTTCACGGGAAATAGGCTGTGCGCGCGGCCCGACGTACGTCTTGAATGCGGCCCAACTTACGAAATCATTACGAAAAATGACACCGCTTTCATCAACAATACTCCGTCTACTTATTGGAAAATATCTTTGCCATCTCTGTATTCAGTTTTGTTTTCATGGACGGTATCAATCACATGTTAGAGCATAACAAAGCTGTGCGTTAAATCGTTCCCCCACCATCGCGGCCCCAAAAAATGGCGGGAAAACAAAGTCGCCAGACGACAGCAATGTTTACGTTGTTTTTCTTTGGTCTGTTTTCTTCTCAACAAACACTTAAAGGCCCAAATTTTTAGTGTTTTATGAAGTTATATTTCTTATGTGTATGATAGTTGTGTGACTTGTGTATCTGCTTGGCACAGGTCGTATATTTAGGTGCTGGGCCGTCTAGATGCACAGTGACCCTCTACTCAGCGCTACCATCATTACTGTCAAAATACTGCTTTTCGACAAAACAAGAAATGAATATGTAAACATATGTTTTGAATGCAAATGACAATTATGTGCATGAACTTGGGTTATTTACCTTCCTTATCAGCATAGTCATTGGACACAAACACGGCGCACTTATGCAAAATAAGATCAGTAAAAACTCCGTAACATGTTAGGGCGCGTAACATGTTAGGGCAGCTCCCGTTAGAGTGGCCAATTCAAAGTACAGGGCCTTAGAATGGAACAATTAACAAACTTTAGTAGAATATAAGATAAACCATCTCATTAAATCTTATACAGTCTCTTCCTGTAATTGTGCAACAAATTACAGAAAAAAAGGTTATTGATAATAATAAGAAAAGGTAAAGATAAAGCAGTCATCCTGAATTGAGGTGAAGCATGATGCTTTTTCAAGTAGCTAGTGGTATAGTGCAATGCGACTTATGCCTGAAGCTCCCTCATACACGGCTTTACGTCACCTTCCAAAATGACGAATGCAATCCCTTACAATATGTCAAAGCTGGAGTCGACCCTAGGATCCAACTCGAGCCCCAGGATCCACGGAATTTGATCCTGATGGCGAAGCAGCTGGGTTGTATAACTGCTTTCACCACGGTTAAAGAATAATTACAGTCTGATACTGCTATTGGCGATAGAACCCAGCTATCCCTCATTTGAGTTTGCCAAGTGCCAATGCTTGTTATTCACCCTGATCTTTATGCGTTCAATCTTAACTGATATCACTGCAGGACAACTTGTTGCCACCAAGAACTGTGCGGGGCATACATGTAGCTATATACAACACTTGAAGAAGTTGAAGTTATATTAGATGTGCAAAGATTACGTGTTACAGGTCATTCAGCAGAGTTCTATGTGTGTTTCTTCCAAGAATTCCGTTTATTACAGCTCACAGCAGATTATGAAAAATGTGAACTCAAACTTCAAAACTCGAAACCCTTTTGTTACTCGAAACCCTTTCGTCACGCACTACCGCCAACCCCTACCGCAGAAGAATTGGTGCGTGCACCCATATACAAAATGTAGAATGTAGAATGATATCTAATTAATGTTAAAATTGCTTCTTGTACTATAGAATTAGCACAATAATAGCGATGTGAAACTTGACCCTTACCTTACTGTTGCCTTCTCCAGGATAGAAGCACCATATGCTGACTGTATACTACTTACATCTGAAATAAGAGGAAAAGAATTTGAAAAGAATTTGAAAAGAAAATAGGGAGATTTGATGACAAAAGAAACAACAAGCTTGATTTCTAAACACAAGTTTCAAATTTGATGGAGCCACATTATACAACAAGAATTGGCTGAACTTAAACCTTCAATCAATCAATTAATCAGTACATTTGTTTTGTCCAAGATCATTTCAAACTGTACATTGTACGGTATGGCTTACCTTGTCTGTTTGGCTGTTCTATTGAAGCCATGATTTTCTCAATTTGATTGATGGTAGAAGAGCCAGGGAACAGAGGCTTTCCTATCAGAAGTTCCCCCAGGATACAGCCTACACTCCACATGTCCACCCCTTTGGTATATCTGGAAAGGAGATACAATGTTAGTAATGAGTAATTTTGATATTAATAATGATTGTCTACTAATATGGTTATTTTTTCTGATGTAAAACAAAAAAAAGGTAAAGGTAGTACCGTAGTACTACTATAATAGCATTTTTGAAGCCATAGGATTTTTTAGGAACAGTGGGTTATTATGATTCTTACTTTTCAAATTAGCAGACAAACCTGTGCATATAACGTTGGTTCACGTAAAACCGGGATATTTTCGATACGAGTTAATTGAAACCAATCAGGCAGAGCAATAAACCATCCTTTTTTTCTGTTATTCTGTCAATGTCATGAATTACCCTTGCATTAATGCTATATAAATTATGTTATATTTTGTCTCTTGTCGTGCTGATACCAAAATATTGTAATTTGAAACTAAAACATAAGACAAAAATTTAAAGTGTTCCTCTCAAACATTTGTCGTCTGCTGAACAACAGAATTCTGGGTAATGAATATGGCGGTGGTAAAATACATGTGCCGTAAGTTCAGCAACAAAGAGGTGTTTTTGATGATTTATTACACTTCGAGTCCATTAGGCTCTCCTGAAAGCTAACTGGATTTTGAAAGAGTTTGCCGATGACTTGGCACCAGTAGTCACACATTTATTCAATTCCTCATACCATGAGGGCACAGTACCAGAGATCTGGAAGTCCGCCAATGTCGTCCCAGGGCCAAAGTGTGCTGGTTCATCAGAAGTCCGAAACATGGGGCCGGTGTCTTTCCTTTCAGTCCTGGCTAAACTGTTAGAAAAGTGCGTCCTGAGAAGCCTGCTCCCTTCCCTGCGTGCAGTTATCAGGGACCAATACGCGTACCTGCGGGGATCGTCAACGACCATCGCCCTGGTGTGCATGGTTCACACCTGGCTGACTGCTCTGGACTCCAGGAAGCCAACCCTTATTCCAGCAGTTTTTGCTGACATGAGCAAAGCGTTTGATCGTGTTGATCATGCTTTGCTCCACCAGACTGTGATTGACCTTCAACTTAGCTCAAGAATGCTGGGATGGATTCACAACTACCTGATCGACAGACAGCAGAAAGTAGTTGCAAATGGTGAGATGAGCTCCTGGCGCACACTAACATCTGGCAAGGTGGAGTCATCTCTCCATACTTGTTTTTGCTGTTCGTGAACACCCGGACAACAGTTTCCACCGACACGTTGAACATCGGCTACGCAGACGATGTGACCTTGTCCAGGACACTTTTAGCACTTAAGGCGGACGAGAACAGGTCAGTCACTGAGGAGTCGTCCCACCTTGACTCTTGGGCTAGCGAACAGAGGATGTTACTGAACAGCATGAAGAGCCAGCTGCTCCAAATATGTTTTTACAAGCGTGTTCCTGTGCCACCTGCATTGACCCTTGGGGGAGAACCAGTGCCTGTTGTAGACTCGGCTAAGGGACTTGGTTTCATTCTGGATAAAGGTCTCACTTTCAATGAGCAGGTGAATTCAATGGTAACCAAGGCCTCGCGGAGACTTCATTACCTTAGACTCCTCATCAAACAAAGCATGAGCGTGTCCGACCTTCTTCAAGTGTATACAGCCCTGGTCAGGCATGTGCTTGAGTATGGGCATGTACTCCTGGTCGGCTGCAGCAGACAACAAGAACTGGCAATGGAGAGGGTTCAGAGAAGAGCCTTAAGGATCATATCTCTTGGTGATAGGAGGAGTCTTCCAACCCTTCCAACTTTGAAGGAGAGACGTGAGTTTGCTGCTCTCAAACAGTTTATGTGCATGCTCAAATCAGACCACCCGTTGCATGATCTGGTTATCTCCATGAAAAAAGGCTTTTTCATGGAGATACTGTTTTGCGTGCGCTTGATGTTTGTGTGTATGTTTGTGTCACCGGATGCTTAAATTCAGCATAACTGTAGAACATGTAGATGGATTGTAATGATAGCTGGTATGTGGGTATGTGCTGGGAGGAGAAAGGTCAAGGTCCATTTTGGGCCCCCTGGTATGTGTCACTAGAACTGCAATGGCCTATTTGTAAAAATCTTCTAAAGGAGAATAACTGAAGAAAGGAACAACAGATTTTCATGTTATTTGGTACGCAGGTAGGTTGGACAGAGATGTACACACTGAAGTGCAAATCATACAAAGTTAGTGTGTTTGCGTGTGTGTGCGATGCGTGTATGTTTGTGTCACAGTGTGTGTATGTTTGTGTCACCGGATGCGTAAAATCAGCATAACTACATGTATAGAACGTGTAGATGGATTGTAATGATATTTGGTATGTGGGTAGGTGTCGGGAGGAGAAGGGTCAAGGTTGATTTTGGGCCCACTGGTACATGTGTAAGTGTCACTGGAACTGCAATGGCGTATTTGTCAAAATCCTTTAAGGAGAATAACTGAAGAAAGGAGCGACAGATTTTCATGTTATTTACTACTAGTATGCAGGTAGCTTAGACAGAGATGTATACAATGAACTGCAAATCATGCAAATTGGACTTAATTTGCATAAGTAATGAGGCAAATCTATATTTGCAGTGTTGTCCATTGCATATTGTGGCACTATCAACAGATGTTAGTAGCTATTAATAGCGAAAGTGGGTCACTTCTCCTGGGCCCCCAACAGGTGGGGGTCATACGATTGAGCGATATAGAATGGGGGGAACTGGTTTAATAAAAAACAAAGTTTCATGGAGATTTTGGGTCCTAAGACTCTTGTTCCAGATGTTAGATCGGTGGGCACTGGAAGGTCTCTAAGGAACTCTGGGCGAATCAATGTCCCCTTAGCCAGGACGAACAGACTGTACAACTCTTTCCTCCACTATACCATCCGTCTGTACAACAGACAATTGCAGTCTGCGTCGTAGTTTGTTGTTATGTTATATTGTGTACATAGGTATTTTATATGTATGTAAGATCAACGCAATTCAGAAGTGCATGTACCTGTATGAATTATATGTACTTCTGTGATGTTGGTTCAAACAAAAAAAGATTTAAAAATTTGATGGAAGCTTTTCAGACAGTGCTCTGAATACGTTAGTCTGTCAAGTTTGCATTTCTGGCGGTATTATTGATGTTGCATCTAGCACATAGACCTAATTAATATAAATACACCGTTTTTAAAAATCCTGAGTTTATATTACCCCACAAGTTTATGTGAACCAGCGTTACATACATTAAAACAATTATGAAGTACATCATTCTTATCATAATATCTGCATTCATTGGGTCAGGCAAGGTGGTCTGGTGGTCTTGTGGTTAGGTTTGTTGACTTAGAATCTCAAGGTTCTGGGTTCACATCCCAAGCAAGCCCTAATGTCGTGCCCTTGGGAAAGATACTTTACACCTACGCTATATTTCCTCACTTGACCTGCAGCTGTTACTCTAGTAAAGGAAGGTAAAGAAAGTGATCTCGAACCAGTTAAGCTCAAATGAACTCAATGAACAGATGAGCTAATCTTCCACTGGTCGTGACAGGAAGACAGACGCTATATACAGTATTTACAGGTTCATTGTACCGGGGAAATTCCCCTAGCTCTTTTCGACAAGCACAATGAACAGTGGACCACGGCTTAACGTCCCATCCTAAGGACTGCGACCTTTTCCGGTAGCGTGCATGTCGGGTGAGCGACACAGCCTGGATCAAACCCGGGGCTTCTAGTTCCAGAGGCAAGATCGCTAACCACTGGACTACGCGCGCTACCTTACTCTCAGTACAAAACCAGCGTGTTACACCTAAATGTGGTTTAGTGTTTATGCAAACAAACAAACAAACAAACCTAAAGGACAACACAACAGAAACATACCTCTGGCAAGTTAGCAGGATCTCAGGGGCCCTGTACCACCGAGTGGCCACGTACTCTGTCAGGGCGGGGTCTGTAGTATCCTCCTCCAGCTGGGTTATTGACCTGGCCAGACCAAAATCTGCTATCTTCACAAAACAGTCACTGTCCAGAAGAATATTTGAAGGCTGCAAAGTAAAAAAAAATCCAATCAATTATGGTTCATAACAAAAGAAAGATTACGTATATGCATATATAGTGCATGAATATACCGGGGAACGTTGCATTTGAGATTTCTTCAGATACACGTAGAACTGATGTCAGGGTAGAAGATACATTTTGTATGTGAATTAATGTGATCAATAACTGCCAACTCCTTAACACAAATGACCTTGCTCACAACTAGCGGATCTTAAACCATTGTCTGGAGTAGGTTGGGAGGCTTTAAATGGCTATGTGTGACAGAGGCTGAAATCAGAAACTTTAAAAAGTCAGGTTACCACGCTCACCTTCTGGTCTCTGTGTATGACGTTCCCTGAGTGCATGTACTTCATGGCCTTAAGCAGCTGGTACATGATGTAACGCTTGTGGATATCCTTCAGGATGCTGCCTTTCTTAATCACATTGTGCAGGTCTGTGTCTGTAAATACAGAGACCGGCAATCATGTAAGACTATGACTCTGCAACATCTACATTGTAAAATAAGTTACAAAGAACTCAAAATATCAGAAAGGCCACAGCAAGTAAATCTTAGGCATGACATCCACTGCAGATTCCAAATGTAATCGAAGAGCATGTAATAAAACAAGATGCCTAAATTCTAAAAATAAAGTCGGATTGTTGTATCAAGGGTTGAAGTAACAAAACATGGTACATTCTTTGGTAAAATCAAAGCAACCACAAATTACATACATGTAATATACATGTAGCTAATGTCATCTCTACAACTACACTCAAGGCTATTTCCCTTGTGTCACTTCTATAACTACACTCAATGCAAACTCACTAATGTCACCTTTACAACAGTCAAAAGGGGATCTATACAAAATGTATGAAATGTTGGCTTTTTTTCCTTCAAAATTCAGACAAAAATCAAAATGCATGCTGGATGTAATCCATAAATTTACTTACATGGCCTAACTGTTATAAAAATCTGCCTCCAAATGCTGGCATCTACATTCTGTTGTGTTTATAGACAAGACTAGTAAGACACATGTATACACATAGTTTATTACACTATAAACAAAGAGTGACATACCCATGAACTCAAATACTAGGTAGATATCCTTGTCGTTCTCTGCTTTGATGACATTGTGAAGTTTGATGATGTTAGGGTGGTCTCCAAACTCCTGAAGAAATGCTATTTCTCGGAATGTTCGCTGCAGTATACACAAAGAACATTTTATAAGTAGATTCAAAACATAACATGTACTTCAGAGAATATACCCTTGCCTGCTATCAACATATAATGACCAAACAATATCTTTGATTCAACAAAGATTTACTTAGTACAATCATGGAAAATGTACAATCAAGTAAAATAGGCCCATCTGTCCACCAAAGTCATCAATTAAACCCATAAAATATAATAGCTAAACATCACTCAAATGTGTGCATATCTGCGTTCTGATTTAGCAGCACAAAGTCTAAGGTGGGTGTGGCCATGTGATCATCAGTCTTATTCAATATCCATGTCAAATTCAAATGTCAAAAACATACCTGTGCATCAGTTCTGTTCCTGAAAGCATCAAATATCTTCTTCAGTGCCACCACCTCTCCTGTCTTTCTGTCAATAGCTTTCCACACAATGCCATATGCCTGGTGAAAAATGAAGAAAAAGATCTGGAAATTAATGAAATGCTGGACCCTTGTCTTTTCATGGTATTACATATGTACAACAGAATTACTGGATCATTATTATTCTAGCATTGATAAGGCCACACCAATCTTATTTGTTGATTCTTGGATTTTTTTCAGAAAAAAAATGGAGCGACAAGGCGGAAAAAAATAAATAAAACTAGAGTTCCACGAACACACCATCTTCGCCAAATAATCAAGGCTTATTATGGAGAGTGATTAATATTTACATGCTTTTCACCCCCTGCAAATTTGATCATACGCCATACCGTTTGGAAGTTATGATTGATGGGGGGGATGAATCCAATCTAGATAGGTTTAAAAATCATTTGGTGCTACAGGACTAGTATATGTCTAGTGTGCTGATATATGTTATAACTGTTCATGACAAAATATTGAATATATATATATGAATAGAATAAATCTTTATTCCATATCATCCACATTTTGAAAGACATAGTACATGTGACTTTTCCATACCTATCAGTGGTGCAGTTTTGGTGCAGTGTAATCTTTGAGCAAAGCAGATGAGTGGGTGCGGCTGGTTATTCCCACTTTTTAGGTGTTTTTGTCAGGCTTTCTATTTTGTCCCCTTTCCGTTATGTCTCCAACCGTGTGTTGGACAAAAATGCCTAAACTGAACGCGTTAAAAACCAACCGGACCCACACATCTGCTTGGAGTGTAGTGAGACTGCCCCATCTGTTTATTTATGTGCCCCATCTGTTTATTTATACTTTTAGGCAAGGCCCTCTGTTGACCTATTTCGGGAACACTGCCACATGCCCCATAATGGAATGTAGTGGATTTACAAAGTATCCTTACAAATTATGAAGATTAACTCCTGATTTGCATAATTAGCCATTGATTGTGTAAAGCACCATCTGAGCTCTCTACATGCAAAACTTCAAGACAATCTGTTTACCCCTTCTCAAGTAATTCATGTCCGAAGGTCAAAACAAAAACACTGACTGCAGTTCCAAACAAGACGCTAGGGGGCCCAAACTTACACAACTTACTTCCTGTGGCATGAACTATCTACCACACAAAAATCATGACCATAGCACTTTCAGATAATATGCCCCAAAAGTTTGAAGCTCCGCTGCAGTACCTTAGGTACCCGCTAGAAGGCCCATTATCAAACTTGACCTTCCTCTCTGTAAACCCTACCCATTCACTAAATATCATACAGAACCATCTACAGCTTCTATAGTTATGTTGTCCACATACAAATGCACATCCACACGAAGCCCGCTGCAGGACCGATGGAAAATGCCAGGGGAATCATTTTTGAAGTTGACCTCTGTTTTCACAACATCTACATACCTAACAAAAATCATGAAGATCCATCAACGTTTCCGTCACTTTTTTTGCCTACATACAAACACACAAAAATCAAAAGTACTGTTGAAAAATGCTACTAGTAGGTAAACCATTTTCTAACTTGACCTTCCTTTGTACAACCAGTACACACCTACCAAAAATCATAAAGGTTCATCAAAGGTTTCTTGAGTTATGCTCTTGACATACATACAGACCCACCAAACAGCTGGCGCAACAACATAATCTTCTCCGAGTACTATAGTACTCGGCGAAGATAACAAAATTTTTTTGAAAACAGTCTGGGGCGAAGATAAGGGCTTACAAGTTACATGTAGTACATAACATATATAATAAGAAGATTATTAAAGTTTCAGCTTTGTATGGCAAGTTTTAAGCCAAGACCAGCTTTTCTAAAAGCACAAGATAAGTGCTGTAACTTCAAAATTGCTTTCCCCAATCTGCCTTTCTCTATTATTAAAACAGTACTAGTACTCCTTTCCCAAAATGACAATTTTTCATAGACTCAACAGCCCTTGAGTGACTTTCTTTGGCAGATTCTGCTTTAATAACAAAACAGGAAAATACATTTCACACTCATAAACATCGACAAAACGCCAGCTTTTTTAAAAAGCTTGTTACTATGTTAGGTATAATATATATGCAGGCCTTTATAGTCTATTTTGGTGGCTATTGAGTTTTACAACTGAACAAATACAGTCAAACCTGCCTAGGCGACCACCTTTTCAACGCGACCACCTGGCCATGGCGACCGCTTTTTTCGGTCCCGAAATTTTTCCCCATAGGCACAAGCATTAAGCTGCCTGCCCAAGGCGACCACCCGTCCAACGCGACCGCGACCGCCACGAATTGGGACCGCACAGAGCACAATCCCTGCTCATGGCGACCACATTTTTCCGGCGTCGGATTTGGCGGAAATGTTTTTAAGACCTAGACGGACAAAAATATATCAAAAGCATTGATTCCTCCATGAAGTATTTTACTAGTAATGAAACGTTCCCACTTTAAACATATATAATTGTAAATACAAAGGGTTGTGAATACTTAGATATCGATGTTCAGTGTTCTCACCAGGATTTTTTCACAGCATAGGGGTCAGGTACAGAAGGTCAACTTAACGCAGTGCAAGTCACGCGTGGAGTGACCAGAGTAGGGAGTCCGGCATGTTCTCCCGGAAAATTTGTAAATTCATAACCCAATGAGACATTATTTCATGCATTTTGAGGGATAAATTTTGTGAAGTAGAGTTTTTCCTCTGTCACAGCCTCATTCTAAAGCCAAATATGAACTTTTTATAAGATTTATGAAGGGTCACATGGTTTGTCCCAGAAAGAAACACCCCTATGCTGATTGAAACACAGCATAGGGGTCCAGATCACAGCATAGGGGGTCCAAATCACAGCATAGGGGGCCCCTATGCTGAAAAGGCCTGGCGAGAACACTGATGTTGTTGTGCCCATCATCATCTTATAGTTAACCGCAAGCTTGGTTCGGTTTGATTCTTTGAACTCAATTTTAAAAACGATCACGTAGTGCATGGCGTCAAAAAGTCAGATTTCACAGAAATTACTATCTTTTTCTTGTATTTTCAACAAAAATGTGTCTCTGTCATACTAAATTCCGCCGGAAAATGACTCCGCGGTGGAGGGCAAAACTATGGCCGAGACATGTTGCTTCTTGGTCCGCGACGCCATCTTGTTTCAGCGCAGCATGACGCTGACTTTTCTAAAACACGACGCTTCTGTGTATGAATATTTAGAATACTCTCCTTATTGATGAAAATTAATATTCTTATATTCTTGTTATTTCGATGACTCTCACAAACCTTTATTGGGCGCTGCTTGCTTGTAATTGCAGACGCTGTGCGTTCTGCTCCACTGTCACCTTTGGATGCGGTCGCGTGCTCGGCGGCGGTATCACAACTTTCCGTTTTCATCCTTCAGTTGTCAGATCGAAAACTTTTTGCCGCTTTAATCCAGCGGTCGGCTCCCAAAAGAAGGCTGGGATTTTCTAGGGATTTGTCTCAGGCCTTAAAACCAAGATTTTATACGCGCGTGTGTGTGTGTACTCTTACTTTAACGTAACGTGTGAATGAGGGAGGGCGCTGCAAGGTCATCGTTTTAACATTTGTTCACGATGTAACGGTATACAAATATTACAACGATAACAGAAAATGTAATTTCTGTAAGATCTTTCTGACAATGAGAATTGAACCTGGTGGGGGTCATGCTGTCTAAAATCACATAATTTTCCATCCATCTACTAGTACGTGGTACACGGTATTTGAACACCTCGAGCTGGAAACATGTTATGATTTGAATCCTCTTCATGGCGACCACCTGTCCATCGCGGCCGTTTTTGCTCGGTCCCCTGGGTGGTCGCCTTGGGCAGGTTTGACTGTAGTAAAATCGTGAGTAAAAATTTGTGAATGGGAATAGCGACCACATTTTTTTTTTTCAAAATGAGAAAACAAGAGAGGCTATTTCGAGAAGCAAAAAAAAAAATTGGTGTGGCCTAGCTAACGATAAAATAAAACCTCCAAGTGAAAACCAAAAAGTGATCTGTGACATAACTGACAAAGAGGGATTTCTATGGATGAAATTTTCCCTTTTCCGTGCGCTAACCAAGAGCCTGTCTTTGATCGGCACTAAACTGCTGTCCTGTTGAGGAGCGTTCCTGCAGGCCCTTGGCGATTTCTTCGTACACCTCCTGTTTCCGATGAATGCAATCAATTGCAAGTTTCCTTTGGACCACCTGATCCCCCCAAATAGATATCAGGGCTCTCTTTTCGTCATTAGACCAGCTGTTAGAACTGGGAGCAATAGCAAGATGTTACAATTCAAAAACGTGTCCCAAAATTCAGGATTGACAGCTAAAAACTTTCACTCTTTCCCGCGCTTAAGACCAAGTGACGCCGCGAACTATGACCTCATGTACGACATAATGTATGACCTCAAACACTTCTTCTTTCCCAGTTCTATTCCCCCAGTGGAATACCCTGCCTGGCACGGTTGCGACGGCTCCCACCGGTTGAGTCGTTCCGTGCCAGGCTGGAGGCCTGCCCGCCTTAGCCCGGAACCTCAACTCCCCCCCTACTTTGCCCCTGAAGGGGCGATGTGACATGTCATAAACAATTACATCAATGTGAACCGATTCTGATGACAATTCCGCGAAACCATTTTATTCTGAACCGTTGTAGGAGGTTCAGAGTAAAACGGAACGAAACCGTTAAGGAACCTTCATGTTCACAAGTAGAACACTTAATTTTGCTGAAACGGTTTGAACCATTTTACTTTTTCAATCATGAACAAGGCCTTAGTCTGCTCCTTATCTGTCAGAGATATATGATATTGGATATAGGAGATTCTTTTTTACACAACCAGGCAATCTCACCTGCTGACGTTTCGGTGTCTGTCAGACACCTTCTTCAGAGCTTCTGACTGGAGTACTGCTTCTCACCGCTATAAGTAGCCGATGTAGGTGGCGCTTTTGCGGCGAGAACGTAATCCCAAATATGGCTGAGCTTGTATCCCCCCTCGTCTCGGTTCATCACAGGTGATGACTTCCTGATCCATACTGCCTCTTTAATCCAACGAATGCGTCTGTTGTCCTCTCTGTCTATTACTTTGGCCCCCTCCCAGTCAATGACTGAGGCAGTTAAAGAGGCAGTATGGATCAGGAAGTCATCACCTGTGATGAACCGAGACGAGGGGGGGATACAAGCTCAGCCATATTTGGGATTACGTTCTCGCCGCAAAAGCGCCACCTACATCGGCTACTTATAGCGGTGAGAAGCAGTACTCCAGTCAGAAGCTCTGAAGAAGGTGTCTGACAGACACCGAAACGTCAGCAGGTGAGATTGCCTGGTTGTGTAAAAAAGAATCTCCTATATCCTATATTCTACCAACCTGATGAAATTATTTTCGGAAGTATATGATATTGTTATGTGATTATGACTAATCTTTTAATTGGTACAGTTGAATCTTATGTATCATACCAATATAAGCCAACTGACTACATCAGTCACATTCAATTGCAATGCATGTGACAGAGTTTGAGAGACAGATACATGCAGAGGCAAATGTCTTGAAATAGTAAATTAGTGCAATGTGTCTAATAAACAGGTGGTAACGTTACCAATAACAGAATGATGTAGTTTTAAATATGCAATTACAGCGTCAAGTAGCCATTGCATGCAACTTGAACAAAGCCTATAAGGATAAAAGCTTGATTTTATGGAACAGATCAACAAGGAGGGAAAATATAAGGTGCAAAAATGTCAAAATAAAGAAACGACGCGATGGGAGGTATGATAATCCATCGACAGGTTTTCTAAACAAATATAACGTTAACCTGTTTACAGGCCAGTACAGGCCCAGTCCTCGCTTGCAGTTCGAACGAGAACGGAATAAACAACCGTACTAGCGCTTTGTTCTGGTACTCACCCCTTTCCCGAGTCTCTTCTTGATCTCGTACTTCTTGGTGATGTGAGGCTCGATCTCTGCATGAGATCGCTCAGAACTTGACATCTTGCAAGATTTTGTCAATGAAGTCAAGCAGCTCAGAAATTCCGCTTCCGTGTTCTAATTTGTCCTGACCACACCCTGTTATCCTTGCGAGAGAGAAAGTAATTCCCCACAAAACGTATAAAAAATTGATTTCTTGAATTTATTATTAAAGATGAATGATGTGTTTAAGTAGTATGTATAATTTGATAGTTCTTGTCAAAAGAAATATTTGTCCTTTTTCGTAGTTTGGCTACTTTTCTAACCGATGCGGAGGAATATTTCACTGAACCGTGCCAGGCTACCAGGACACAAAGCCTGATGGGAAACGGAAATAACGTGCCGAGCAAATGTTTTGTCTCCATAGTAACATGCTTCGGTAGTCCTCGGTAGTCTTCGGGAGATTCCGTACAGTGACTTCCTGTTGATCTCCGACTGAGTTCGGAAGATTCGTCGATATATCCCCCAACTGGGTCATCGCAGGAAAAGCAACTCCAAATGTAAGTTTTGAGGTAAGCTTTGGTGTTGTCAAACCATTGTAGACATGGGGAAGAGTGACTACCAGGGTTAAATTTTGTTGGTTATTTACCTTTCCTCTGAAATCTGAGTTTCAGCAAGACAGACTCGGGAGCTAAATACGGTTAGGATTCCAGGCTAAAGACAGACGGTGCATAAGGCGGGACCCATCTCCGTTTCGCCAGCCCCGGCCCGACTTTGTGCAGACGTAGCTGAAATGCAAAAGCAAAATATAAAAATGCAAATATTTGACAGAAATGCAGCCAGTCTCTCAGTCTCTCAGGCTTTGGCTATGCTATAATTGGTTGAACTCACCTATTTAAATTTGTGATGGGCAGTCAAGATCGGTCCGGACTCGAACCAACATTGAATTGCGATCAGTTTACACCGGCCACCTGCAGTGGACGTTCATGATATTATTATTCAGTTATGTTTCTTGATTACTATCGTCACGTGCTGCTCGTACCTGTGAAAACTACTATTTGTTATGTATCGCCCATACTATAGGTATGGGCGATATCGATACATATTGTCTTTGGTCATGTTTCTTTCTTCTTCTCCTCCTGTCAAATATTCAAAGCGATGCATCTCGGTCGTCCCCGAAATGGGCTGCACTTTGGTATACAGGTAGAGTTAGCACATACCCCCGGTTTTTTTTCTTTTTTTTTAATAAATGCCTTTAAAATGATTTTATTGATTTTTTTTAGCCATTTTAGCCCCAAACCGTACATTTGTGCCTCCTTTGCACTGGTATTACATTCAAATGACCTGAAATTTGCTATGGGGGTACATTGAACAAATATTTAAAAAATCCCATTCGCACTTTCGATTTTAGAGGGTATTTTGGGGGAGAACATCGGCCATTTTCCTCATATGGGGTCACTGACCTTTAGGTCACGTCTTTATTCATCTGGCCAGGTGGACTAATTCGGTCAGCCAATGAAGATCGCGTTGTAACATACACACGGTTTATCAAGCTCAATCTGATTGGTTAAAATAGTCAATTTGATTAGGGGCACTACTAGTACTCTGACAGGCACAACTTCACTACTCCCTGGCTCCCATCCTTGTGTTTATATTGTTGTGTCCTACTCAAGTTATGTGCAATTGAGAAGGTTCAACATGGGCTGGGCGATCATGTTGCATTTACTCCTGCAAATGTTGCCTTTCTAGTTTTGTTATTATTTTGACAACTCCACTACAGAGGTGGGGCCTAACCCCGAACTGCAGGTAGGCTGGCCACTGCATCAATACTCACCGTCATTTGATACCGTTCATTCCATACTCCGTACCAGCCGTCTTAGATATTTGAAGTGTTATGAAACGTGACAATGTTTGGCAGAAGCCATAGCCTATATATGAAAAAAATAGAGCTAGCGTAATATATTTGAATAGTGTCTAAGAAGGCTCAGTAACTTATATCGTGGTTTTTTGATCAACATCTCATACGTAATCGCATTCCGTCAAGCCGATTAACATAAGCCTTCATCATCTAATCTGAATGATCCTAGGTGATTAGTCCGCAGTCATTTCCTCTCTGACATACTAATCCTTCAAATACCTGTTGTATGACTAAGAAGGCCGTGGTAATTTTTTTTTACATTTTTGTTGTGTTCCTCTAGGTTGCAACGCCAAATGCCATCCTTTCATATAAAGCCTTTGTCCGGAAACAAGTGATGAAACGCTGACCATGCAGGCATCGAATGTACCTCAGCTCATTATCAAGGAAGTTGAGAGGAATAACAGGAACAGGCGGACTTTCGTTCAAGTCTCGCGAGACACGTGTGGCGAGAACTTCTCTCCAGGCGAAGATAACCGCGTCTTCTTTGGATTCCAGCACCCGCATCCGCACGGGCAACCACACGCCAAACAGCCGATTGCGGTAGCTAGCGTGTTGCCGGCCTTACCAGAAGATTCTCAACCAAGCTCCAGTTCTCGTTCAAGACATTACCATATGCTTACTTTTCTCTTTGTGAAGAGGGACTATCAGCAGATGGGTTATGGACGTCATATGACGGAACATGTTGAAAGAGTGATGACCTCATCCCTTCCTCGGCCAGTCCGAGTTCAGAGTGCGGCGAAGGCGGTGCCCTTCTTTGAGAAGCTCGGCTACACCGCTATAGGGGAGCCTATTGAGTGTGTGTGTGCGGGCACCTTTTTGTTCCGCACGTTACAGAACATGGAGAAACATGTAACAATGCAGTACTAGTATACGATGTCCCTGTTACACACTGAAGCATGACGAAACTTTGTCAAAGTCTAATTAACTTTCAGGAAGGCGATTTTATAGAAATGTTACCGAAAAAAAGGAAACTTGACCCTGGTAGTCTCTGCAACATGTTATGTATGTCGGGTTGACTTAATTTCAGACCACGTCATGTAACGTACATAGGTCATATTTGCATGTTGATTCGATTATATATGGATAACATCCGCGCGCGCATTAATTTATGTCCGTTTAAAAAGGTTTTTGACCATGCTGTGGGTCGTAAAAAGCACCTGCAAAATAAGAAAGTATAAGCCAATTAAAATTGCAAAAACAAATAATTCGGATATTAATGCCATAGAATCCCTTACCCTACATTTAAAGAACAAAAATGAAAAATCTATTATTCGGTATACTGTGTGTTTAGTCCTTTGTTCAACCTTCCTGACCACTTTATTTTATAATAATGGGGACATTTTTCAGCCGCCATGCCGAGCTTTCTATGCAGTTTTCTTTTTCCTTCCGCGAGAAAGTAGTCCGTCCATCACTCCGGTCGCCTTAAAAGAAAGCTTTTTGCTGTGAGTATATAACTGTGTACCTTCTTGATTTGAAGTTGTTTACAATATTTCAGCTTTATTTTCTACTCCTATATATTTCTGAACCGATGGTTTATCACTTTCTTGTCAACAATGCGACCCGAAATTTGGTGATTTTCGTGTATTTTCCCCTATTATATTTATCCAGTTGTAGATTTCAAACCAACAGGAAATGTAGTGCGTGAAAAAGAGCAAACTTTCTAGTTTCTGGTGGTATACGACTTGAAATAGATTTCGAGGGCGTAATGCAGATCCCCCGAAATCGCACAAGGCCATGTCATGATTTTGATTCCAGAATAGAATCGAACGCGCCCGGTACGACCTTTTTTGTAATTATCTACTATGGACAGATACTCGTTCCACAAATATTAGATTTATGACGGGAATTATGTTTAAGGTGGTTCCTCCATTTATGAATTCCTAGGTTCAAGTCAATATACCAACCCAACTGAGGTGACATGAATCTAACTTGAACATTGCTGATTACCTACCATACCGAACGGCGCGGCGTTTTGAGACAGTTGTATGTTCCATGACCCCCGGGCGTCGGGACTACAAATGTACTTACAACAAAGAGTGTTGCTTGAGCTTACAACTATGTATATTCAACATTTCATAGCATCGCATCTATGATTTCCATCTTTTCTATTTTACATCATCATTATGTTCCCCCAGATGACCCCGCGAGGGGTAAATTGTGTGTGTGTTGGGGGGGGGGGGGTCCCCGGCTAAGGCGGGCAGGCCTCCAGCCTGGCACGGTACGACTCAACGATGGGAGCCTTCACTACCGTGCCAGGCAGGGCATTCCACGGGGGGGGGGGGATATTTAACACTAGTCAGGTCAAATCCGGAGGTTCAGTTTCCAGATATCAAGGCGGCCATCTTGGAATTCGAATTTTCCAACTTTTTTTCTACTGAGTTTACAGTTAAGTTTCATATATCATTTGAAAGAGCATGATGTCCCGCACATTATGGTGCCTTTAATTTGGTCCTAACATGGAAAGCTACGAAGATATTTCTTTTAGAAAGTTGCCCAACCCATACCATCATTAGTTGGACCTGGCGACACAATACCACCCCAGACCTGGTTAGACTTGGCCCATACTGGCCTGATAGTGGACAGACAATGATCCACCCTAATGAATACCATGCAAATGAGTAGAAAATTGGTCCTTCCATTCAGTTGAATACACTTGCATAATCACCAGATTTCCAGTACAATGGGCGGGCTTGAGTTCAATGGGCTTGGTGATTAGAGGTGTCATTGCCCACTGTGACAGGAACAATTAGCCCACAATTGTTTGTAAAAACCCAGGTGAACTCAATACTGCTGGATATGTACTGACCTAGGAGTACATCGTTCACATGCATTTTCAATCAATCATATCTAAAGTTGTGAACATCGCTGACTTATAATTTTTACATGACTACATTCATGATGAAGAGAGCTTTCAGCTTATACCACACTTATAGGCACAAATCTGATATTGCTGAAGATTCCAAATTGCTTCTGGATTTCCCAATTTGAACTGACCAGTGTTATTTGTTCTAACGTTCATTGTTTGATATTTGAGAGTATGGTTCCCCCGGGTGCGCCCCTGAGCTGGTTTCAGTGCTGTCAGTGCTTATATTGATATGGTTGTTGACTAGTTTAAAGAAAAAGGTGAGGCGGGCGATCCTCCTTTCAGAGAGAACGGTCCACTGCAGGTCATTGAGCATTTGTGTCACGCTGCTAGTCCGCCGGTAGTCATTCAGGGTCACTCGGGCGGCCCTGAGTTATACGGCCTCCACCGCCTGCATCCCTTTGGTGGTGTGCGGGTCCCAGACGATGGCACTTTATTCCAAGTGGGGCCGCACCAGCGCCTTGTAACAAGTAGCCTTGACCCTAGATCGGCAGCGGGTCAAATTGCGCCGAATGACCCCTAGGACCCTACCGTCTTAGCTAGTGGCGTCGTTGATATCGGTGTCCTACCGCAGATCGCCCGACAGTTGTACGCCAAGATAGGGGTGGGACTTGACACCGGTAAGGGCTTCTCCACAGAGGGAGTACTGGGTTAGAATAGAGTATTTTAATCGATTTTTTACCCCTTTGATGGTATGACCTGAAATCAGTTGATTTTAAAACAAATCCCCCTCGAGTTTTTAGAATATGATCGTTTCTAAAACAAAAAGAAATGTACTGCGTAGAAAAATCCAAGTCTGTACTTTTAGGTGGCATATTGTTTATTATCAATTTCGAGTGTGAAATGGGCTTTCTGCTAACGTAAGATGACCAATTAACGTCCGATTTATTCAAAACGTATTTATCTTAAAACCGCGCGGACAGAGCCAAATGTTAAACCCATGGGCAGAAAACCTCGAATCACCATGGACAGTCTGAATATCAAAGAAAGGTTTAACGTCAGCCACTTTTAAAATATACTAGCTATCGTGTAAGTTAGAAAACATGATGAACTACGCGGTGTCGAATTACATATGAAATACGCCATGCATGACGCTTCCGTGCAACTTGTTGTTACTGGTTCAGTTTATTCTGTTATGTCGCGAGAGACATGGCTAAGGATCATACTTATGACGTTCTTTATTGCTCATGAGAACAGGCTTCGGCATAATACACCGCGACATGTGGACATTACCCAAACTGGACGTAAACTGGTCCTGCACGTAAATAGGTCATATTACGTTAAATCGTGCGAGGCCACTTTGTCAGAGGCGTCGTTTTGGTTCCTAAAAAGAACGCGTCAGCCCCGCCGCCCATGCCCGTTCTACATAGCGCACGCCAGACCCACACCGTTAAGTTAATGTACTAGTTACCTTAAGACTAATCTAGCCTTTGCGAATTCAGTCCGTCTTCACGCATTTGGTTTCTGTAGGCTTCCTTTGACAATACTGGAGAGGCATTTCGGTACCGCAGCTTGTGTCAAAAGTCGACTGCACTCGAATAAGCTACACCAACGCCTTGCATGCAACATTTTGGCGTAAAACAGTCGAGAAGGTGACCTCAATAGACATGGAATTACAAACCCTTTCAGATTTCAAACCAACAAGATTTTCGGAAGAGTTATACTAGAAGATTTAACAATTCTGACTCACTGGTCATTGAAGATAGAATCGAGGGCGTAAGGCAAATCCCCCGAAATTGTAGCTCAGTACGGCACTGCCATTTTGATAATTTCACTATATAACGGATATGAGCACGAACAACCTAACTAGAATTCTTGTGAAACCCCTAAAAACGGATGAAATTGAGACCACATGGTATTCCCGTCAGGTACACATGACAACATTCATAAAAAGGCCACCAAACAGGCTTCATGTAGCTGTCAAAGTCGAATCAAATTTCATCCCGCAGTTTTTCCAATTTCTTTTTTATTCGCACGCTCGTATAATTTTTTTTATTCCCAGAGGATATCATCCACATACTAGTGATCGAAGCATCATGGCCTTATTTGAAAAGTATAGCTAAATGTACTTATAAATTATTCATTCCAAGTCCGTAGGAATGCAATATCGACTTAGACGAATGGCAGATGAAATTGCTTATCTTAGCTTCACAACTGTCAATGTGTATCATTGGTCTATTGATATACATAGAGAAACGGAGTCTAAAACATACAACGATGCAAGTTCTTTATTTCGTAGTCATCGGTGATATCGTGCTACACTCAATGAGATGGTGTATATTAATAGAATTAATCAGTGAACCTTGCAGCTACAAGAGTTTCTAAACTACCAATGTCTATCAAAAATTTAAGATCCCCTATGCAACGCCATCGATATCATGAGCAGTTCATTTCCATGGAGTAGACACGCCTCCTAGCGACATATACACAAACTGCTCCAAAGAAATTGAAAAGTGTTAAGTAGTGAGTCCTGTTAGTATTATAAGAAATTTTTAAACACGCATTTGACGCCAAAACCCACATTTTCTGTGGTGACCTTCTCCTTACCGATTTGATGGATTCCTAACCACAATACTTTAGGCAGAAAACACAATTTAAGTCGAACCTCAGCTTCTTTCTTGTTCAAATTCATGTAAAGGTAGCATTGACCTTGCGAAAGTCTGTTACCTTGTGATCTGATAGACCTCCTCGTTAATGAATCCCTCTTAATATAATGAGTGACCTAGATAGTCCAGGTTCTCACAAGTCGGCAGTAGACACAATGCGGTTTGACCACTTTCATTACCATCCGTTGTTTTGGTGTTGACGATAACTTCTTTGTATTCCGCTTATCTTCGTGATAGCCGTAAACGCTTGCGTTCTGTGAGGTGATTTACCAACACGCTCCGCCTGAATATGACAGAAAACAGCTCTTCTCAACAGCAAGCAAAGATGGTTGTCTACTGTAAAGCCGGGACTCCATATCTTGTGTTCTTCGCGACCAACGATGGTTTGTGAAAAGAGCACGGGTCGTGGCAATTCTCGTGTATTTTCTCACTCAACTGCCTGAAATATTTGACTTCCCCCCAAAAACGTTACCACTTGAGTTTATCCTTCTCCAAAATGATTAGTTGAAGCGTTCATAAAGAGCGTAGTACAAGTAGTCCATTCTTTGTGCGTGATTCGAAGCTCAGGGGAGAGACGGAATTCTTTGCTGCTTCGGTTTTTTTACATTGACACTCTTGATGTGGAGAATGTCTTCTATAGTCCAACAAATCAAACGTCTGAACAGGACTAGTGATTCTTCAAAGTACTCTGTGAGCATAACCAGGTCGAACTCTTGAGCAATCTTCCGCACGAAATTTTGGGCGACTTTATCTCTCCTCTCGGGGTTAGATCCCAAGCTCACCTCTTCGTTGTATCTCGCAGGAAATCCAAGGTCGACAGAGATGGAATTTCTGGCCCGACAAAACGGGAAATGTTTGTCGTATTTACATAGGAGATCGTATTTTACCGGATCGGCCAAAAATTTTGCAATGGGATTCTTGATCTTTTTTGACATCTTGAACTTTTTGCGGTAATTGTAGAAATCCCAGGCCGACTTGAGGTGACTTAAAGGTTTTCTGACTATGGTGACGTAGACTGTGTCCTTCGGTAGTATTTGACGAAAACGTGCCCTGGTAAATACAATATGGCACATCAACATGCCGAATGTCTGGTTGGGAGGAGAGGCATGTAATAAGGTGGATGAATTCTATACGGATACATTCTGTTCGGAACAAAAGGTCGTGGAATTATGATATTAATGTAATTGGTGTATCCATAGCGACTAACTACAAAATGTAATCAATCAGACCCGCCCTACCTCATCATGACATCCATACAGGGTTTCGAGAACAGCAACTACTAACATAACTAGAGTTCCACTACCTCATACCTTCGCCGAAAAATATCAAAATTACCAACTGATCCAAGTATCATATTCCCGCCATTCGCCAATATGGCGTTATATAGCATTTTCTCATCAATCATTCAATGTAGGTCTTCATTTGCCGAAATGATATTCATGGATATTCCCCTCTTTTCCAGTAACATATGCCACATGCTTGAATGTCGATGACGGTTAGACATCCAGGTATCAAATACGATATAAAACAGTTACTCAAGCAACTAGATAGAATTTGAAAACACAGTATATTCATACACAATCAGATATACACAATAGCTCTTGTTTTGTATAATTAGCATCTCACTATGTCAATCATCAAATTTACTTACGCTATCTTGAAATACCAAACATAGATTTTAAAAAAAATAGCATCATTGAGGTTCTCACAGGATGTCATCCTTATAATCAAAGCAACATGGCCTTATTATATTACATAATGTTCTCATCAATTATTGAAACTAGGACATTTGCATAATCGATCTTTATTGATATTCCTCTCTTTCTCAGTGATAGATGCCACATGTTTGAAAGCATTCATGCAACGCAATGGATTTTACAAATTTCATCAATGATGCAAATTAGCTCCTGTTGGGCATAATTAGCATCTTACTATGTCAACCATTAGATTCCCTTTTAGAATAAGCTATCTTCATACCAATCGTGACGGATAAAACCAGAGTCTTGTTTTTCTATCGCCTTACTAGTCATGCGACCTTTTGACCTAAATCGCGAGACACTATTTGTGAGTGTGAACCATACATGCGCATATAATGGAGCAGTGCCAGACGTTTTCCTCGATGATTATATAAAGTTGGTCATTATTTGCATAATATACATCTCATTATGTTAATCATCATCTATGGTACCTATATACTAAAACAATAAAATTCCATCAATCCCTGCTTGAGTTATCCTCAAAAGTTACAAACAAAAAGGCCCACTGCCGTTCTAAGCAAGCCACTAGGGGGTCTAAACTTACTTCACTTACTCCCCAAGAGCTATACACCACTAAAAATAATGACCATAGCACTTGCATTAAATTTGACTACAAGCTTTCAGGGAATGAATAAACTTTCCTCATTCCTCATTTATCAATATAAACCCCCCACTACTTCTGATAAGATCAAGCAACAAATCTTATGGATGAATGCAAATATTCTTGTTGAAGGAAAACCTATATTGTATGCTGCCTTTCTAAATAGACATGTGATTTTTTTAAATGATATTTTAAACAATGATGGTAGAATAATGTCATATGATGAGTTTTGTTACAAATATGGTCAAGTATGTAATAACTTTACCTACATGCAATTGGTCACTGCAATACCAAAAAGCTGGAAATTCAAACTAGTAGGATACCTCTGTCACTATGTATGTAGACCAGAACAACATAATAGTAAATGGTTGACTAGAATTAAGATCAATAGGGATATGTATGAGTTTTTTCTCTTATCTGAAAAACTAATTGTTTGTCCACACAATGTACAAATGGCATGGCTGCACCTCTTTGATTCCACTATACCCTGGAAAATAGTGTATACTTCTTTGATATATAGTACTATAGACCCTGTGACTAGATATTTCCAATATAGACTTCTCCATACATTTTTGCCCACTAATCGATTATCATATATTTGGAAACTAGTAGACAACCCTTTATGCTCCTTCTGTCATCTAGAGGAAGAAACATACATTCATGTCTTCTGGGATTGCCCGCAGTTAATAAAAGTTTGGGATGACATTAAATTTTGGTTTTATGAGAAAACAGGTCAACTTTTAAACTTAAATGCATTTAATATCATATTTGGAAATTTATCTCAGGGGGTTCCTGTTATATGTAATGTTATAATCTTGTTAGCCAAAACCTATATATACAAAAGGAGAAAGCCTGGTCATATTAGTTTAAATTCCTTTACCAAATATGTTAACTTTTTTCAACAAGCAGAATATTTGATTGCAGCAAGAAGGGGAAAACTGGAAAAGCACAGGGGGAAATGGGGGACTTTATGTTTACCATAAGTTATTTTCAGTTGTGTTTCAGTTTTTCAAATGACACTATTATCTATGTTTTGATTGAAATTATGTTATTGAATGGATAAAGTTTTCTTTTGTATATGACACTTGTTACTGGACGGAGAAAGTTTATTTTATATGACACTGTTTCTATATGACAAGTTATGGTTTTTGTTGTTGTTGTAGTTGGCATGAATTACTGACGTCAGTTTGTATATGACACTTATTTATGTTACTGAACTACTGACTGTGTTGTTTATGTTGCTGGATGGAAAAAAATAATTAAAAAAAACTTTCCTCATTCATTACGCAAGTTAGCTCCTCATTTGCATAATAAGTATCGAATTATGTGAAGCATCATCCAACCCATCTACATGCCATAAATTATGATGATACGTCAATGCCTGCTGCAGTATCTTAAATACCCGCTAGGAAGCCCATTATCGAACTTGACCTTCCTCTTTGACACCCCTACACATCCACTGAATATCATGCACAACCGTCAACAGCTCCTCGAGTTATGCTGTCCACATACAAACTGACACACATACAAAGCCCGCTGCAGTACTGTAGAAAAGCGCAAGATGAATCATTTTCAAACTTATCCCACAACCACTTCTCACCTACCAAAAAACATGAAGATCCATCAACGTTTCCATGACCTTCCTTTGAACAACCACTACACACCTATCAGAAATCATCCATCAAAGGTTTCTCGAGTTATGCTCTTGACATACATACAGATCCATCCCACAGCTGGCGTAACCGAAAACATAATCTTCTCGGCGAAGATAATTAAGAGGACTATCTTACGTTGCTCCATTTCTGCTGGTTGAAGGGAACTAAAAAAAGACGCACGGCAATGAGTCCTGGTGGTCGCACTGTTTAGCCCTCGGTGATGTGTAGAGATATATCTACAATTGGTCAGTCAGCGACAACGTTAAAAGCAACAAGAGTTCCACGAACCCATACCTTCGTCAACCGATTGGTTGGTAGTTGGGTGGGATGTTATGAAGGATGCAACTGTATTATGGTGATGTGGATTTGATATGCGGAAATAATGTAGGCGATTTGTTATGTATGGAAAGAAGGCGTGGAGGATAGTAAGGTGTGATAGCAGGGAAGTCGTTGTTTTGAATAATTGTTTGATGTTGGATGTGGAGTAGATTTGTGCAGATGACAAGTTGGAACGTTTTGGCAATAGGCTGAAGTGTTTTGTGAGATGATGGATAGGTGGGTTAGAGATTTGTATGTTTGGTGGAAGTCTGGATGGGAAACTTTTAAAATTGGTGCAGGGTACAAAATGTTGTCGGTTTGTGATGGTAGTGTGTTTTCCTTTAGATTTAGGTAGGTGGTTGATGTGAAATGGCAATGTTGTAATCTTTCTCAATCAGTCGGGAAGTGGGTGAGGTGGGTAAGAGGGGTGACATGTTAGGTTTTTGGCGACGCCTCAGGGGCGAGCCAAATTTCTACTATATTGTGTGCAGATTGCAAGAATTCTAGGAATTGTACAGGAATGTGAAGGTCCATGGGACGATAACTCAAGAATGCCTTGATGAATTGTCTTCATATGGGTAGGTCTGCGGGAGACCTTGTAATGATTGGATTTTGGGCCCCCTAGCGACTTTCTATGGTACTGCAGGGGGACTTTCACTTTTCAGATCTCGTCATCTGAACATGCTAGTCATGATTTTTAAGTGGTGGATAGCTCTTTGTTAGGAAAATATGTCCTGTAGATTTGGACCCCCTAGCGGCTTTTTCTGGAACTGCAGGAGCTGATTTTGACTCAAACTTTGAAAGAGAATAACGCAAGAAGGGGATGACGGATCATCATAATTTTTGATGTGTAGATAGTGATGATTTACATTATTATATGCCAATTATGCAAATCAATATCTGGTATGCATAATTAATGAGGACAGTTAATAAATCAGCTGCATTCTATTATAGGACTCTCAAACACATGACATATGTGACTGAGATAGAGATAAATATCGATACATATCAATTATGCAAATTAATACATAATTTGCATAATTAATGACAAAATACTATAAATCCATAGTGGTAAATGATGGGGATTTCATTTTTGCACCATTTGGAAGTTAAGTAAATGTGGCCACTATTAGACACAAATCTTGCATAGAGGGCCTCATTTACATAATTTACGAGGAAATGGTACGATATCTTTTTTTGTGAAAACAAGATTTTCATACATTGGACAACTTTGGTTAATTTGGTAAAAAAGGTGATCGACTGATATGATTTATGCGAGGTCCTTATTTGCATGTGGGCTAAAAACGAAAACGTTAACAGAGACCACCGTCGCCATGGCAACATCTTTTTATGTTGCCAATCTTGTTAAATGTGTTTTGTGCCTTTTTATTGGCGAAGGTTATTGTAACCTAGTGTCATTGGGTGAAAGGTATTTCATGTATTTGGTGGATATGAAGATGTCTAGCTGGCGAAGTTGTTGTGATGCTTGTTGTAGCTGCAGTTAGTCGGGTGTTATCAGAGGGCACCTCACTAGCATGACACACATTCTGTTGTATTCACCTTTCCTGAAGCTACCTACACCTCCAATATGACATCTGTAGCATAAGCCGTGAGGGAAATATGAAATCGCTGCATAAATATATGTAAATGAGGTCCTCCTCATCATAATGCACCTTCAGGTACATTCACCTTTCCTGAAGCTACCTACACCTCTAACATGACATCCGTAGCATTAAGCGTAAAGCAAACATAAGGTTCTGCATAGAATATGCAAATGAGCTTTTCATTAGCATAAGGTATATTCCGTGGATTCAACTTAACCCAAAATACCCATACCTCCAATTTGACGTCCGCAGCATTTAACGTAATGGAAAAACTTTCTGCATAAATTATGCAAATGAAATCCTCATTAGCATAATGCACATGCATTTGTTTTCACCTCTCCTACAGCTACATACACCTCCAATATGACATCTGTAGCATGTACCCAAAGGGAATATGAAATTTCGGCATAGATTATGCAAATAAGATCATTAGCATAATACACATTCAGGTGTATTCACCTTTCATAAAGCTACCTACACCTGCAATAGGACATCCTTAGCATTTATCGAAAGGTATTTAAAGTTCCTTCATTATAGACCACCCCGCATCTGCTTATTTTCCAAGGCCATGCATCATTATGTAGTCACACTGCCTACAGCTGACTGACAAGCCAATTTGTCCAGCAACTACGTTTCCTGCCTCCCACATGACAACTACGCACCCCTACCACTTATCCATGACCCCTCGAAACAACACCGCCAACACATCCCAGCCAGAGCACATACTGAGCATACAATATAACACATTTCTACACTTTTCTCGTTAATTATGGAAAGAACTTCGCCCAAAATCTAATCATCTTGAGATTTCCTACATACACACCTACACACTAAATACGACAACAAACCATCCAGGCGTTCTTGATTTATCGTGTTCACTAACAGACACACAGACAAGCATCAAAACATAACCTTCTTGACGAAGGCAATTAACTAGCCTCATTATTTTTGTGCAAAGAGAGAATAAACTTTGCTACGTTTTCACTAGTTTTGGACGCCTTCGATCAGCAGAACCAATTAAGAATCGGTATTGACATTAGCTTCTTTTTGCTTGCGGACGCAGTTCAACACGGTAATCTGCGCTGTGTACACACGCGTACAGCATGAAAGTGGGGTTTACGAAGTGATAAATACCAGGTAAGTCTGGTAATGTTTGTTTCCTAGTAGGCAACTAACCTGGCTTTCATTTAAATGGTTATTTCAGGCAATGCATTCTTTCTTCGGTCTTCTTTATTTCTCTTGATAGACGAATAGCATTAGAGATTTGATTCCGACAATGACCTACGTATTTCTAGATGTCAATGAATAACATCATGACATCTGTCCGTATGTTGCAACAGAGCAAATGCTACTGGCGTACCTTGCTATTCCCACGAGTTTCGACGTCACACCAAAATATTGTTGGGGATTTGTTGCATAGGTAGAACCTCTGTCTAAAACATCGGCGTTTCATCCATGCAGATAAATACGCGTACAGAAAGCTGGGAACATAGTACCAATTTTTGGCAGCCGCATGAAGCTGTGAGCCCGAAGATTTTCTTGCTGAGTGCGGGGCAATTGCTTCTAGCTAGTACCGGAAGACGACGAACCGTTGTATCAAACTTTGGTATGATAGGGGACATGGGAATTTTATTGAATACAGGGCAGTGGCTGAAAACGAACGTCACAGGTTGTTGTGCTGGCAATTTGGAATTTTGCTTGAAAATTACTGGATCAAATAAGTATATAAAATTATTAGAATTCATCCCGCTCAATGATGAATACAAAAACTAAAAAGATATCGATGAGCCTTAAAAAGACCTACTCATTACTTGATGCTCTAAAATTGAGAATTATAATGCATCTTTTAATAACACGTTGACAAAGATTGACCGGAGACATGGAGTGAGTAACGTCACATTGGATACAGTTTCTACGGTCCGGCCGTTTCTCCTCTGTGTCATTAACTAGTGTACTCTCCGGAATCCACCAGTGTAACTGGGCTGAAAGGTGAAGGTTAGAACAAACTTTCATACATGCCTTCATGTATGGTGCCAGGAAAAGTCAAGGTTAGGTATGACTACAAATATATCTATGTTTAACTTAGAACTACATCTTAGGATGGACACTCTTTGATGCATGTATTTGTAGTATTTAAATTGTTTACCCAATGCACAAAAATAACAGTCAGTTGCACCATCGAAACTTACATTACACTGTCTACTTGACTCAAGAGCAAGCTGTGATGTTAACCCCGGATATGCTACGGTAACAATTGGAAAAAGGGGCCTTGCCTGGTAGTTCCCGGACCGTTTTTGGCACTTTCGGGCGTGACCCCTACGTGGCGCTGTGGGGCACCCTGTGGCTACCGGTCTATTTTTGGGCACGGTGGGAACCCGAGAAAAATTTAGTTCTAACTTAAATTATACCCGGGCCCCGCTGACAAAAAGACGCCGTGACCTAACCGTGAGCACACCGAAGGTTACCCCTCCGGTTGCCGGCAGTCCACCGGGACAAATAAAAATGTGTCTGTCTGTGTGTGTGTTTGTTTGTTAATTTATTTGCATACCAAGAAAATCTATAATACATAATACGATAAACAATAGAGAAAAACAGGTTCAGGGGGAGGAAAAAGCGCATATAGCTTATAACACGCCGTCCTCGTCTATACTTATCAAACATGATTATAAATTATAAATGATATAGCGAAGTAATACACAGAATATGATAACGATATATAACGATAATTGAATAGTTAATGGTATAAATTCAAATTAGATAAGAACTGAGCATGTGACTCTATCTACTACAGGGGGCTATGATGGGTTTTCAGGGCACTTTTGAATGTCAGAAAAGAGGTTGCTGTTTGTATTTTTGTCTCAAGGCTGTTCCATATTGTGACATAAAGTATTTGCATTTTACGGAGAACTGTGCTAATGATGTGCGGAAGATAGGAATATGGAGTTGATTTCTTTGCCTGGTATAATAGTTGTGTACAAGTGAAGTAGGGTTTAGGAAAATATATTGGCGGAAATTGTTGAAAGGAAGTTAAATGTGAAGATATTGATTTGTAATTTATTGATATCGTGGATATCTAGTATTTCTAACTTTTGAAATAGAGGAGCCATGTGTGAGCGAAAGTCAGAAGCAGTTGATATCCTTGTAAATAACTTTTCTGTATCATTCATAGCAACATTCATCTCACACGATACGTACTCATACGTCACACAGTAATACACGGACACATGTGTTAGGATAAGCGCGAGTGCTTGGGCACCTGCAGAGTGTTTTAATGCCAGAAGAGTCAAATGTACAGAGGCGAAAGTTCCGAATCCAGTCCGAAAAGGAATGATTTGTTGCCATAAGACAACATTTACTAAAACATCATAAACACAAGCCAAATGAAAGTCACGTTTATGACTTAATCCAAAAGCTATGCCAACATTTGAAAACAGAATAGGACCAATTTTACAGACCTCAATTCTCTTAAGCTGTAAACAACCAAACTATAAACTCATTCTTCACTCAAGACATTCTGTATGATTAAATCAACTATTAAAACTAGATTGTTTGCCAGCTACGCAACCCCTAAAAAACCTCCCGTTTACCGAAGGCCAAAAAATGGGGGACGGACACCAGAACCTTATCTGCAGAACAACCAACATTCTCTGGGATTTCTGTCTCTGAAATACAAAAGGCCATTCCAAAAACTTTGGTATGCTTGTTGGTAACGTTTTGAGTGAATCCTTGCTGTACCATTACCAGACTTCCTCAAACTCTAGTCGATTTTCTGCCCTGGTCGGTGCCGTCGCCCAGTGTCGAACGCCGTCAACTCCTTGGTACCCTGTTGTGCACCTGTTTCTCACCTGGATACATGCAATCGGGGGAAAGACACGGAAGCCTGTATGCTAGACAGAGAACGTTATCTGCTATTTCTAACGCAAAAGGTACTGGTACTGAAATTCAACTCAAATAAAACCTTTTACTCAAAATTTTCATCGATCTTGCAGCCTGCTTGGTGCCGGACTCAGCGTCGAATGCCAACCGCACCTTCGTGCCTATTGTCTACCCATTCCTCACCTGGAGATCATATCACGCGATCTCTTACCTGTGTAGCATACCTGCTGTTACTACAGAAACTTAATTACTGGCTAATTCGTCATCGGATTCCTCAAACGCCAGTAATTGTCATTTTGGAGAGTTATGATAGGATGTAGAGTTGTACGGCAGGCGCATCCCCGATAAATGTTACAGTAAGTCAAATATGGGTGTATAAGGCTGTTGCATATGAGTCTTTTGAGGGATGATGTATTTGATTTTTACTATAACACTTTTTTACTGGGCTTTCCAGTTGAATTTTTCATCTATCATTACATGGCTTTCATAGACGCCTGGGAAATGACAACTGCATATCAAGATCAGGTCACCCCATCCAAAATCATCGTCTTTTAGGAGCTTGAGTATTTGTTCTTTCATATGTCCTCTTTGAAGCCCGCTTCCAGTGCAGGTCATTTACGATAAATGGTCTAAGATGCCTAACTGGTTTTTAATTGATCATGAATGATTGATATTTTCTTTTCATCTTCGCCGAGAAGATTATGTTTTCGGTTACGCCAGCTGTGGGATCGGTCTGTATGTATGTCAAGAGCATAACTTGAGAAACCTTTGATGGATCTTCATGATTTTTGGTAGGTGTGTAGTGGTTGTGCAAAGAAAGGTCAAGTTAAAAAATCGTTTACCTTGCGTTTTCCAACACTACTGCAGCGGAATTCGCATGTTTGTGTGTTTGTATGTGGGCAAAAAAGGTGACGGAAACGTTAATGGATCTTCATGACTTTTTTTTTGGTGTGTAGGGGTTGTGGAAACGGAGGTCAGGTTCGAAAATGGTTCACCTAGCGCTTTCCTACCGTTGTGCAGCGGGCTGTGTATGTTTCTGTGTTTGTATGTTGACAGCATAACTCGAGAAGCTGTTGATGGTTCTGCATGATATTTAGTGGATTAGATGGGTAGGGTTTACAAAAAGGAAGGTTAAGTTCGATAATGGGCCTTCTAGCGGGTACCTAAGGTACTGCAGCGGAGCTTCAAAATTTGGGGGCATATTTTCTGCAAGTGCTATGGTCATGATGTTTGTGTGGTAGATAGTTCATGCCACAGGAAGTAAGTTGTGTAAGTTTTTGGCCCCCTAGCGTCTTGTTTGGAACTGCAGTCAGTGTTTTTGTTTTGACCTTCGGACTTGAATAACTTGAAAAGGGATCGATAGATCGTCGTGATGTTTGCTATGTAGAGAGCTCAGATGGTGCTTTACATAACCAAAGACTAATTATGCAAATCAGGAGCTAATTGGCATAATTTGTAAGGAAAGTGTGTAAATCCACTGCATTTCATAATGGTACTCTTAAACATGTGACAGTGTCCTCGTAAATAGGTCATATAAACAGATGGCCTTGCAAAAGTAGGTCATGCAAACAAGTGGGGCACTACTCTCCAAGCAGAGGTGTGGGTCCGGCTGGTTTTTGACGTGTTCAGTTTAGGCATTTTTATCCAACACACGGTTGGCGACATAATGAAAAGGGGACAAAATAGAAAGCCCGACAAAAACACCTAAAAACACGTCAAAACCCAGCCGGACCGACTCCTCTGCTTGGAGAGTACACTGCATCAAAACTGCACCACTGCTAGGTACGGAAAAGTCACATGTACCATGTCTTTCAAAATGTGTATGATATGAAATAAAGATTTATTCTATTCATATATACTGACTGTACCATTTCATTATCACTTTCAACTTACAACACTGCAATATCAAACCTTTGTGGCCCATATGATATCAACATACTCATATTTTTTTCATGGCCAGTTATAACATATTTCAGCACACTAGACACATATACTAGTTCTGTTCCACTAAATGTTTTTTAAAAAACTTATCCAGACTGGACTCATTCGCCCCCCCCCCCCCCTCATAACTTCCAAACGGTATGGAAAAGAAAATGTCCATATTAATGAATGTCTTCTGATCATGAAAGTATGAATAAGATCCTAGCCATACGATTATATAAAAGCCAATCGTGTCACATTATCAAATGTGATATAAAGATGGTTAGTTGAATGTGATAGTGATTTTAGTTGGACAATTGTTTTAGGCCAAAACGGTAAGTTTATCTGTGAAATTAGCAATTATGTTCTATAATTTGTAAAGAAGTTGGAATGCTTTAAATTCCTGGCTATATCTATCGAGTATATTCCTATGGACAGACTGAAAAGATTTCTTTTTATCTTAGACAAGAAAGAACAGAAACTGTTCTTATGATATCTGTACATAGTTTATTGCACTACAATAGTCAATATAGTCTGTACGTATGTATATATATATATATGTATATATATATATATAGCTTTAGACCACCAGTTAATAATATCTACTCCACGGGATAAGTGACGTTGTCCTTGCGTTTCCATCTGAAGTGTGAAGATAACGGCCGCAAGGATTTACTTATTCCACATATAACGATCACAGTCTTTTGTAGATTGTACAATCGAAGAAAGTAGTGGTCATGAATACAATGTAACTCGCTCTTTTTACGTGTAGATTGTAGCTGATTGAGCCTCATCCCAATGTCCAGCTCACATGAAACCTGGCCAGTAGGTGAGGAGGTCTATCTGAGATATCTTGGAGTTTACATTTTTTTTCCAATCCACCTCCTGCTTGTGCAATCCCGGGAAAGCGTATATCAATAAGAAATAACGACACGCACATAACTGTGCACCATGCATGTCATGTATATTCACATGGAATTAGATATCCATTTCGAGCTGCGTAAATCTGACTTTGGAATTTGGAAACAGTAAAGCGCTGACCTTGATAAAACAGCACTGTATTTTCACCATCAGAAGCACGTTGTCTGAATAAAGTATGTCTTTCACTGCAGATAAAACTAGTACATCTCATCTACAGTAGTAAATGATTTCAAAGCAGCTGATGTAGTTCCCATTCCCTGTGTGACGACAAATGTCATTTACATACGGACAACATTGTGAAATATGGACAGGGTATACTATAGTTTCACACCGGCAGGCAGAATTTTCCTGTGCACGGGTGATTTTGTTATCGCAACAGTACATGACTCCACTGATAAGACGCACGAGACTAAGAGTTATAAAAGGTCTATAATTTTATACATTATCTGGTGTGTCAAATATCTGAGTAACTTTTGTAGAATTCTGTCATTTCTATGGAAGAAGGCGTGGCTTCATGATCGGAAGGTCCTTCTGGTTGGCCCTGCTGCTTCCATTTTGGGTTACTTAAGCTCCTTTTCAGGCTTCTAAACGCAGCTCTACTTAATGTTTGCCCTTCCTGTAGAACACGAAAAGAAGAAAAAAAGATCTCTTTATTAGAAATCGTCAAGCAAGTTAGTTGTCAGTACAAGTACTACGTCATAAAGGCAGGTATACTATCCAAACATAGCGAAATTTACATTATCTGTGTCAGACTACCGGTACATACTATGTACAATATCTATCTCAAAAAAAGAGTTGATTACACTAATGAACATGTTAGCATAAAACTTGACAACACCAAATAAGCAACAATAACGAAACTGATATACGAAAAGATAATGTAAATGAAACAGCAAATAAAGTTCGTTTTGGCAGCTGACGGCATTATCTCATAAAGTGTGAGACTTTTGAAGCAAACGAATAATACAAGCCACTGTCTGCGTTTAAGCAGCACAAGCGAACCCTTAGAGCTAGTTTACAACGTAGCACACATGGTCAAGCATTTTTCATTTTCCTCTTGCAAATTGTTTGTTAGAGAAAATTCAGAACAAATTTTGATGAAGCAATTAAAGCCCGAAGAAAATGCAGAATTAACATTGCTGTTACTACTGTATGCCAAATATACTTTATTCCATCAATCCTTGATATTTGTTGTTTTCATAATTTTCACCTTAAGTAAAAACTCTGGTAAGGAAGAGACACTCCACTGTCGTGACACCTACAGAGATGTGAAACTCAAGACAATTAAAGTAGAAAATGCAGCAAACTTAGCCGTAATATTACGCCTCTTTACTGTATGGACACAGGAAATCTAATCAATGGCTCCCATAACATGAATGGCATACCAACATACGAAAGCATGCTTTCAAACTCAATGATTTCTACAGGCACACGAGGAGTTTATGGATAGCCATTATTACGATATCAACACAACGTAGAACAACATGGTATGGAATTACAAAGTAGTCTCTACGTACCGACAATTACAAGAGTAAAGCGTCACCAAGACTTACGATAGCGTGCGCATAAAGAAAGACAGGGAAGGATAAATAGGGCATAACAAATACATCCTGTTTCTACTTGCTTGTGACACTTGCAATAGCCCAAATGAGGAAAGAATTGAGAAAACGTAAGGATGAACGAAAAATTCTGACTTCTATACCTCAGTTTGCTGTGAGGCAGAAGGGGAGTCGTGTATATTTTGCAGCATGTCCATATGCCGCTCTCTGGTGTGCATAATTTTCTGCCAGCAAACGAGAGAAAAAGTAACCGTGTGCGGAAAAAACTAGTGGTTCTACCGAGGGTATCGGTAAGAAAGCGAAGAAAAGAAATCGACATCTTATGCTAGAAAGGAAATCAACGCAAATAAGAGTTCTTTCCTTGTCAAGACGAGTGAATGTAAACCGTCTCTCCTTTATCTTGCAAGACGTTGTATAAGCATGGGACCAAGTTGTAAAGCGGGTTGTTTATTGTGGAGGGATGAAACGATTGTATACAAAAACAGGTACAACAAAAATTACCTGAAAGTCTAGGTCTGAGTATCTTGCTTGTGCTCTCTAATACAGAAAAAAAGAAAAGAAAATCGGATACGGGTGATACGAATAACAGCAGATGGACGCAAGAACGACACAAAAATAGGAAAGCCTTGTAAACAATAATTCACGTCGTAACACTGTATAATTTTGTACATATACGTGGCTGAATTAACTACTTTCATTACAACAAACACATATGAGATACAGTTAATATCATAGTCGTTACTCTTATTGCGTTTTGCTATACAAGTATCGTATGCACCACATCCTAAAATACACGGAAACAGGCTTGCAATGCATAACGTACTAGAAATATAACACTATCAAACATCACAGTTTCTGTTTTTGGGCAATAGTAAACATTTACACCCGACGTTATTCTATGTGGTCGACCGTCGGTTAAGTGGCAGTGACTGAATCATTATCACTTTGTACGTACCACAATATGGGGTGAGGGGGAAGCATTTGTATTCATCACGACGTGGTCAGCTTTGTACTACGCAGGAGGAATGCTTGACCGGTTCGTAATCCAGGTGTTTCCCCTGAGCCACGCCGGGACCGTGCCCCGGGAGGACTCTGATGGCGCCCGGCTGGGGTTTGGTCGGAGGACGAGGGTCGAGCTGAACGCGCAAAGTGGAGGCGGTGTGGTACTGTTCCATGTCGTCGGGTTTGAAGGTGGTCATCATCCGTGTTGAGCCGCCGTCGTGTCCGCGCGGGTTGCGAGGCATAGTGTGAATAGGGACCTCCAGGGACACCGGGCGCTGTTCGGCGGCCTGGCGGGGTTTGGGGCAAGGACCATACCGTGGATCGCGTTCTAACGTTCGGGAGTGGCCCTGTTATAAAGAGACCAACGTAGAAACCGGTTTAGTGAAGAGACAAAGATAAAATTTCCAAGGGGTAGTCATCTTGAAAATCGCTCATTTAAGTCTGAACAACAAATGGAAATATTTCAAAACCACTGTGCCTTTACCTTTGTCACAAATTTCTACTCATTTCATAGAACATGAACCTGCTATGATGTAAACTGCACTGCGTTTTGACTCGACCCCGTTCAAATCACAGCGACTTCTTTTCAGTGAAAATGATACAGGCTGTCCTAATAGTGTACATTCTTCGCTGAAAAAAGTGAAATCTGGCCAAAGCTCAAATCACTGATATGCAGCATATAGTAAAATTTAAATCATAAAAACAAGATCCTCACTTGTCGCCGTAACAACGCCTCAGCTTGCGCACGGCGTTCTTGTTCTGACGTCACCACCACGTCAATCATCTCCATCTCATGTTCTTCATGAGTCACGTGATCAATCTTCTCCACAACGGTCATTGGTCCATCAACATGTACGGCTGCTTTTTTTTCAGTATGTAGACATGGAGAGCAAAATGTCAGTAAACCATCAAGTCATAACCACTATTGCCAGAAAAAATAAAAATGATTTTATTTTCTAATGCCTGGATCAAACAAAAAACACACAAATAAACATGCAAACAAACAAACAAACAAACAAACAGTCTAGTATTCAAAATATGAAGTTCGATGTACGACAAGGTAACAGAATTTGCATACGATTGTACTTCAGCAAAGGTTACATCAGATTTGGTCATCGGCTCGTATTCCTTAGTTTGCCACGTGAATGAACATTAAAGGGGTCCTAAACTCCACAGGTGGGAGTTATTTTCCAATAGATGATAATTTTAGGAAGTAGAAATGAATACTTTTTACAGTATACATTCAAGTACGCACTAGTCTTGTGCGCATCAAAACGCATTCAGTATTTTACTGAATTACCCGGCGACCCTCTATTTTCTAATTAATTAAATCAAACAACCTCAGCCTATGACTGAATACAATGTGCCTGACAATGCCTGACAAAAGCTTGATGACAAAAAGAATGCCAGGGGGGTAAGAAAAACTCGTCTTGCTATGTGTTCTTTTATATCTTATTAACAATTGGCCTTCTTATTGTGCGTATCCCCCCTCATTTATGCCGAAAGTATTCACGATTAAAGATGTCTGTTTACGCATAGGGAATACATGGGTAGGGTCTGCACGGGTTTAGTGAGTATCATATTGTATTAAAAAACACATCTTGGGCAATTCACCACAAGCAGAATTCTGTAAAAAGTCGGCTGATTATGTATTTATTGATACATAATGGAAAAGTGGAAAATAACACCCCCTTCTGGAGTTTAGGAATCCTTAAAGCAAGGTTGAAATACAAGTGAACACTGTCTAGTTACCTGTGTAAGTTATTGGCCTACCGTTGGCATCAATTTTTTTCTGTATGGTGTAAAAAAGGACGAATGTTATGCAATACACGAGTAAGCGGTGTTGAAGCATGGATTAAAGTAGTTACATTGAGTAAATTAATATGTCATTTGATCATCTAGTATTTGTCTATTTGTTTAACTGTTGCACAAAAAGAAGAGACGAAATTTGCAGTCACAGACCACATTGCTAGACACAACTGCGTCATTGACTGGGAGGGGGCCAAGGTAATCGACAGAGAGGATAACAGACGCACCCGTTGGATTAAGGAGGCCGTCTAGATAAGGAAGTCAACACCGGTGATGAACCGGGACGAGGGGGGATACAAACTTAGCAACGTTTGGGACAGTGTTCTCACCGCAAAAGCACCACCTACTTCGGCTACTTTAAGCGGTGAGAAACAGTACTCCAGTCAGAAGCTCTGAAGAAGGTGTCTGACAGACACCGAAACGTCAGCAGGTGAGAATTACCGGTTGTGAAAAAAGAACCTCCAATATCCTTTGTTTAACTGTTGTCAAGAGCTTCTTCCACGTGTTATATAACAGCGGGTAAATAGTCTAAAGTGATACATAACAATGGTAATATACATAGTTACTATTTGAAATCCAACAGGAATCCGAAACAAGGTCCAACAGCGGCTAGTCCCTGGCTTGATGCCTAAGCCAGATCAAGTGTTCAAACTGTGACCTGAGATATCACGAACAAGTCTCAGGTAAACTACTTGATGAATCTTCAACTATCATGTAATCTATAACAGATTTGATTTGATTTGAAACGATGAAAACCCCTCTAGTTGTGTGCTCATAACCAGTTGAATAGTTTACCGCAGAAGGGTTCTGGGCGGATATGGCGACATCAGGGTCAGACGGTGGGTCAGTATCCTCTGAGGCGCACATCCGGGACTTCACGATGTCCAACACCTGTTCGGCAAACAGACAATCAAAACAACAGTTCGAATATCTGACGCCTCCGTGAAGTATTGTTTGATTTAAGTAAATTAAGTATGCAAATATGGGTTTGATTGACATTACATGTGTCCATTGATCCCTCCTGTCACTCTAAGGTGAACATGACTAGCATAAAGACAATGTTCTACCACTTCCTACTTGCTTGCGGGAAAATCGTTTTGGAAGTCGAGTTTTACATCCTGCCAGGCTACAGTCACACCCCTATCACCCATCACTGTATTCAGATAACTGCGGATCCAAAAAAACACAGACCCGCCGAAAACAAACCCTACGCACACCGAGGTAAAACATTTCATGGTCCGCGAAGAAAGCACGATTACTATTGACACATGTAGGCAGTACGGCAACGTGCACAATATATTTACTACAGTATTTGTCGTAAGCTGAAAAATACATGTGTGCACAAGGTGAATATCGAATGGGAAATTCATCCATCCAAAAATGCCAAGTGGCATAATAAAAGTGCTACCTACGTCAAAATATCAGGAATAAAGTACTGACCTGTTTATTCCCTATGCAGTAGAACAGCAGCATAAAGAGACCCTGTTGAATAATAACAAATGTCTCAAAACAAGAACAGGCTAAGGAATAGACTCAACCCAATACTTTACATTTACTGTTAACCCCGTGTGAGTTACTTGAATATTTCTCCCTGGCAGCCAGAATGAAACGCATGGCCATCTCCATGGACATCAATGATTTTTACTTACGATCACTCCCGAGACAGTTGAATGATGCATGTCCACTTTGGCAAATAGTGTACAACAATCAATATTCCGCCGTAAATGAGTTTTTTTCCGCTTAAAAGGCTTCTGAAACTCGTCGGTTTACCGATATTTGGGCGAGGAGATTGGCCCATAAATATTCACCCCTCTCTATCTCATTATGTTCCACAATCCATCAACTGTGCATGGACTTTCAACCATAGCCAGTACTCCACGCGACAGTAGATAGATATCCAAAGGCAAATGATCTACAACGCTGCAGAACATATAGTCGAAAGAGAATGTTGCCTTCAGAATATCATGTCTTCAATGATTTGCATTTTGCTATTGTCTCTATGAGAAACAACATCTGCAATTTAAGTCCAGACCTGCAAAATAATACATTGAATATGACCGCCATCATCGAAGGGTCCCAAGAACTGGAATTGAAGTACAGTGATTCAATTTTGGTGTGTTCACTCATTTCACTTTTACATAATCGTACATATATAGCCATTTACGAGCGACCGGAATGAATAAGCATAGTTTGGGACCCCGGACCCCAAAATCTTTCAGCGGGGCGTTTCTAAACGTTATTTCAGGGCATTTAGGTAGCGAACTTTAGCAGACAAAATAGCAAAATCCAAACATACTTTAGCTTTGTAATACTTATCATTGGTTCTCTTCAAAGCATTTATAGAGCTGCCCTACTAGCTGTATGGAAGGTAATTTACAATGCTTTATTCTGCAGCCTTCAACAAAGTGGCCTGAGCATATTGACGGTCAATACGTGAACCTCCTATCTGCCAGAACTATTCACTATAATTGGATGATGACCTATAATTACAGAAATGCATTGGTTCTCAAGGGCATACAATGCTAATGGATATTTTACACTAGATGTCATTGAATTAAATTGATGATCAAAAATCCCCACAATGAGAGAGCAAAATTAGATAGGACATTAAAACATGTTTCAGTACAACTGTGCATTTGTTTGACAGAAATACAGTATAGAATACATGGTGAGGCTGAGAACATGACCACGTACCAATAAGGTGTTGCACATGGCGAATAAGTACTGAAATAGTACTGCAGATCGGTTGACGGCAAACACTGCAAGAACTACAGTAGCAGCCAGCAACGGCAGTATAACACAGGAACTCCACAGAGCCGTTCTAGGAAAAATGTTTGAATATGATTAGTTATACATTATTTATTATTTGTGTTCGGTTGTAGATAATAAACAGGATGGCCTTCACAAATATTGAGATAAACTTTCAATGTAGTGTCTTATATTGACTTTTAGATCTAGTATTAAGTAGTAAACATACCTAGCAGTATCCTAAGGATTGAATAATAGGTTTCCTAATTTACGTCTTCAAACTTTCACGAGCGCCAAGAGTTGCAGCAATACTCAAAAGCTGCCTGCGCTAGGTTGCTTGCACCAGGTGATCCATTTTAACCCCTTTCCACTACTAGAGGGGGGGGGGGCAATGGTATTAGCACAGGCGCCTAGACCCCACAATGAGAGAGCAAAATTGAATAGGACATTAAAACATTGAAAGACTTTTTTGGTGGGAATTTTGATGAAATCTCGGCAATTCTGGGGTGGCTATGACAGGTCAGACTTCATGCTTGTAGAATCTGTTGACAAAAACGACACTTCTCCATCTTTTGGCCAATATGTGTATGTTTGTTAACATGTCTTTGTTGTGACCTGTACCGGGCAAAAATGTACTAGTAGTACAACAAAGGTCTTCATCTATTCATTATGCCGAACTATATTACACATCCGTAGTATTTGATATAACTTTACTGTACTCTTGACAAAACTACATCACGAAGATTATATGAATCTAAAGAAATGTCTTTAGGGATATCGAAGACTGCTGGATAAATACGTTCTCGCTTATTTCTTTCTTTCAAGCAGATGAGCGAGTTGATCAAATGTCGCAAACAGCTCTTAAAGTTGGAATAAAGTTATTTACCAAACTTGGACCAAATGTACCAAAAGCACCATAGGTCACCAATTTCTATTTCGATTGATAAAAGACATGTGAAAATAAACTTCAGGTTATCAAACTTAAGATTGTCAAACTATTATATTTCGCCAATACTAAAGGTATGGGCGTAATATTGGTAGTTTTTGGTCATGTTTCTTTCTCCTTTTTCTCCTGTCAAATCTTCAAAGCGATTCATCTCGGCCGTCCCTTGGCCAAATGAGCTGAAATTTGGTATACAGGTTAGTACATACCCCCAGGATTTTTTTCATTTTTTATCTAAATGCATTTAGAATTATTCTATTGAGGATTTTTAGCCATTTTCAGACCAGAAACGTACATTTGCCTCATGTGCTCTGTAATTACAGCCAAATGCCCTTAAATGCAAAATTGTCTGGACTCTAGGATTGCGGACGCCACTGGAAGAGTCCATTCTTGTATGCGGGGGACATTTTTAAAAACTCAATTTTGGACTTGGTTGATTATCCAAAAGGTCCATTTGTTGGTGGAGGTGTTTTTTGAATGGTCCAGCTGCAGTATGAAAATGGGTGCCTGGAAGAGCCCATCCATACATAGGGTGTCCAATTGGGAGAGATACATTTCTGACATACAAATAAATATTAAACTGGATGGGGTTGATATTTACAATGCTCATTACACGGTCTTACTTTATAATAGTTAAACGTTATTTTGGAATGCTCCATTTTTGCACAGGGGTGATTTTAGAACAGTCACTTTTTTGCATGGGGAGGGAAATGGGTGAAATATGCTGTATTTGCTCGTGCAAATGTTGCCTTTTTAGTTGAATTATGTCCTTTTGCTCGACGTTGCTATGTAAAAAGACGATGTACAGTATTGGCTTGCAGTAAAATAGATATTGACGCTAACCTTGTGCGGTCCTTGTCGACTTTTTTCGCCATTGAATTCAGCATTGCCTTCACGACCAGCAGTAAGATGACCAAGTTTGCCTAAAAGACATGGAAGTGAACTAGAATGAAATCTATATCTACAAATCACGTAAGGTCCATCGATACAGACTTGGCAACTAAAGAAAAGTATACTTAGGTAATATCAATGCATACATGAACGGATCGTTGAAAAACACGCGGCAATTTTTATCTTTTCATTTTTTTTTAGATGCATTCATTCGCATCGACACAATGTTCCATCATCCTACTAACATAATTAGCCAGATGACGGAGTATTCAATTACAAATTGATAATAAAATGTCATGTGTATCATCGTACCTGATAGCATATTGTGATACAGTGATCACAAAATCCTTTGTGCCTTGTGTCCCAGTCTTATGGTAATACATTTGTACCCAATATGCGATAACACACGTGGTACAAATTAAAGTAGCTTTATATGTATCTAAAAATGATGGAGCTGGTAAGACTTACGGCTACTACTGCACAGGCAGGGGCTGCCAGAGCTAATGGAAGCTGGCTATCGAGCGTTATCCAGCAGCTGAAAAATACAATCCAATATAAGGGGTAAGGTCATCCGTTATCACCGAAAAGATGAGCGGACTGTGATCACTTCTCCCAGTACATCTTCCCATCGATCATGATGAGACATTAGCCTGCATGGAAGCTATGTTGTATGCAAGAGCTTTTATCTTTTGATGTACTTATAGCTATGACCTTCAAGTGGAGGAAAGAGAAGTTGAAAGGTGGTATATTCACCGATGCATCATTGACAAATAGATATTCCAATTACGACAATGTGAGGTGGCTGTCAACGCCAGCATATTTGTGTTTCCAGTCTTAGCTTTGTCCGAAATGTTTTCTGTTGAATTGTGAAAGAATGCTGTTGGTTGCCATTGGTCTTACAAAAAGGCAAGACGTTTGAGATGTAAGATAGCAAGCTCCTGTATACTTCACCAATTAGTAAACTTTCTAATAGACCGCGTAATAATTTTTGTAATAACTTAAGTCACTCACATACTACAATTGCAACTAAATGTGCTGCTCCACACCGCTTACAGAGACACATTTCTATTGTGTAGGTTTATTCGAGCAAGGTGCCTTTGGACATGATATAGCATACATTGCACTGCTACGAATATACAAACTTGCAAAAATGTTGTATCGATTTGGCTGTTAATATCCATGTGGCAAACATCACATCAATGCGTAGAGGGTGGTCCCAGCAATTCTATGTTACTCAATTCTTGAAACGGAACATAATATGGAACTTCAACGGTTGTTTATCTTACACATGGACCCCCCCCCCCCCAACAGTATTCAGCACCCCCTCAGAAAATACCAAAATAGCACAGACTTCGTCCACTCTGGATTCAAACTGGAAGATCGTGTTGTCCTTGTGCATACTATTATGAACTAGCCGTCGCGTTGTTGAAGCAAACGATTGACTCCTGGTCATGGTCTGGACGAAATGGTTTCTTCATCACTGAGACGGAACAACTAGAGACACTGACAAATACACGACTTTCTATATGGCCGCCTGGAACCGGCGGCGTTTCCACAGGTCATTGCATGCCATGAATTCTGGGGGCGCAGTTTATTTGCCGGAGGCCGTCTGATGACGTAGCTGGCCGGACACAGCTCAATCATGTCTGCAGCAGGAGCTGGTAGCGTTATTGTCAACGTGCTGTACTACGGAGAGAAAGCCGCTAGGGCAGCATTACCCTCTCTAACTTCAATACTCCACCAGTTCAGTTCTCTTCGGCAAGGTTTTTGGGATTCTTGGACACACGGTTAACTTCAACATCCACCGACAACGTTAAACAATTGCAACTTTTAATTCTACGTGGTAGTTTGCTCTGTTTCTTCTGGTATTTACTTTAAAATCATGTTAGCCACACAAGACTACATCACAGCAACGAAACGTTTTTAGGTATATGTGTCCTTTTTGCTTTCTTTTCTTCCGGAAGCGGAGCTCGGACTTTCGCTCAAACTAGGTATTTGTTATGTATTTATTCATTTACTATTCACAATATTTTATATATTTTCCATGACGTACAAGTGGCGGTGAGAATATAAGTTGTGTAGAGCTTGAGTCCACCTCCACTTTATCTTTGTCCATTTATTTGTATTACTTGATGTTTCTTTCAATAAAAATATTCATAAAAATGGCTAAGACTGTGGGACTTCCTACTGAAATTTTGATTTGGTATGTCATGAGTTAATACATGTTCAGGAAAGACGTTAGACGGACAGTCTACTGCTAGACCATTTTATATAACGTTGGGTAACATAAATTCGGTATTTTTCCGATAATGGTTGACTGAAATCAATCTAGCAGAACAATAAACCATCCTTGTTTTATTATTCTGTCAGCATCATGTACTATCTTTGCACTACTCATATATATGGTAGATTTTGTCTCTAGTCGTGCTGACACCATAATATTTCAACTTGAAACTACCGTCCGCCGCACGCACAATGACGGTGCTGTCGGACAGGGGTGAACATTAATTCGGGAGAGAAGATTCGTCTTGAATATCTTACCACTAATTACATTTTATACAGCAGCTATTCGTTCCATCCTTGGCTTGAGGAGAGTGCTATGGATATAGACGTGTCCAAGTAAAAAAAATACTCGAAAAAACGGCCGTACCGCACACATCAGGCCTCCGGGAACAACCCGTGTGTTGAGTCGGTAGAACGTCACTCAAAGTCAACCCCCACCGTCATGGAAATTTGTACATTATTTATCGGGGCGTTAGCTGGATGCCGTAGAAATGGTAATACTACTATGTCCATGTGTTTCTGCTTGTGCTAAGAGCAAACTTTGAGGAAAATATCGCCATCAGTCCACTATCACACACAACATTTAGACAAAAAAGTGTTCCTCGCAAACGTTTGTCGTCTGCCGAATAACAGGATTCTGGGTAACGAATATGGCGGGAAAATTCACCGTAGTGCCGTAGCCATTGGTTGTAGCAACAAAGAGGCGTTCTGATGATTAATCGCACTTAGAGTCCAGTTGTAGGTTAGCAAAAGAGATTCTAATAAGTTGTATTGTAAATAATTGTGTTGAGCAGGAAGCGGATGTGATATTTGTCTTATAAGCCAGCGAACAACTATGCAGTATAATT